>NC_091123.1:31188817-31303817 GCF_040183065.1 Periplaneta americana | reverse complement strand
GGAATTTGAGACTAGCCTCATATTTTTTATTATGTGTCATTAAATTCGAAAGAATGTTAAGTGAATCTCACGTAATTCATTCTGATATGGTGTATCAATAAATGCGAAGAAATTTGAGACTAGCCTCATAATAACATTTACATAATTTATTTTTTATTGTGTATCATTAAATTCGAAAAAATGTTAAGTGAATCTCACGTAATTCATTCTGCTATTGTGAATCGATAAATACGAAGGCGTTTGAGGCTAGCCTCATACATATGAACAGCCCTCACGCAATTCCTTCTGCTATTGTGCTGTGCACGAGATTATATCTGAAAGCGGAAGTCCCTTTCGTCCACAAATGGCAGGTCCCCTTACGGGCAGTTGGGATGCTTTTTATATCCTTCGCCCTACGGATTTGATTCGCTCTCGGAACGAAACACGTTCGTAACAGGACGACTGCGTTTGTTCGTCTCGATCTCACCGCAGCTCCCACTGATCCTCCACCCATCATCTTCAATCTGTTGGATTAAATTAGATTATTGGTTGCCTGGAGATTGCTCCAGTCTTTGAGGTTGTTCCCAAGGCAGGCTGAGGAGTCATTTTGTTTGCAGCTGTTCCTTGACAATATTGATCGCTCAAATGGAAGCCAAGTCATCACCGTCGAGTTTAAGGGGCAGGAAGGTCGCCGTCCTGTCGTTAACATTCCCCCAGCAAGGGATAGAAGCACCCTTTTAAGAAACAATTTCGAAATGATAACTTTGAGCATAACATTACCGTCATTTTGGTTTTTAATATTATGGTTCTTGGATTACTTAAAGAAAAAGGTAAACAGAACTTCATAATAATACTGATTATGTTGTTATAACAATAATAGGCCTAATAATACACAGGATAGAAGTAATATAACTGCATAGGTTTTAACATCCCCTGGATATAATTTTTAACTGGTTATTTTACGATGCTTTATCAACTGCTAAACTTATCTAGCATCTGAATGAGATGAAGATGATAATACCAGCGAGATGAGTCCATGGTCCGGCGTCGATAGTTACTCTACAATTGCTCTTCCTGGGTTGAGGAAAAACTCCTGAAAGAGCCCCAACCAGGTAACTTGTTTCAACCAGGATTTGAACCCGGGCCAGCTCGTTTCAAGGTCAGGCATGCTAACCTTTACTCTACAGCTGTGGACCCTTGGATATAGTACAACAAAAAATTATAATACCATATTAGTCTCAAATGAATATTTTTCTCAGAATAAAATAATTTTCTCCTAGATGTTAACACGGCTTTACTTGATAAGTATTATTAGTATGATTCTTGTATTTACTTTTATCATTACAGAAACTGATAGGGAATGATTAATTCCTTTACAGTTTTCTTACAAATTAAGAGAAACCTTAACACGTATCGTTATTTTCTGCCTTTAGGAACCCTGGCAACCCTACTGCGGTGACCAAGGGACGGAACGCAGCTGTTCAGGCCGAGTGCGTGTATGTATTCGTACGTGAGCCGGAAATGCGCTGTTGCCAAACTACTCAGGTTTTCAGCCTATTTTTCTAGAAAACCAAGCACTTAATTACAGAACACATAATAAGTTCTTATTTATTTATTTTAATGTACCTATTCTATTGCCCCCTTCAATCTGCACAATTATATCTCTTCCACTCTTTATAATAAGCTTTTCAATGTGTAACACAACTTCCGATAGCCTTTTCCATTCTTCTTCTTCTTAAAACACTGGTCTTCTTATAGATTTCATATCTTCATCGCTATTTGTAAATTTTTCTTCCAAGTTGTTGTAGGTTTTCCGCTCTTTAAGCTTCCTTTGAGGTGTCCATTCTAAAACACTTTTTGGAATTCTGTCTTACTGCATCCTTTTTACACGTCCGTCCCATCTTAGCTGTTTTAGTGTTACCTGATCCATTTATTGTAGGCTTTAGTCCAATCATTTTCCTAATTGTATTATTTCTAATTTTATCTTTTCTCGAAACTCGAGTTTTGCTAAGAGTCCATTTCAGTTGCAAGTTGTTTAGACTGAATTGCCCGTTTCAGTGGTCAAATATCTGTCCCATATGTGATTAACAATAGTGTTATAAAATGTAAATTTTTGATCTTTTGCTTATTTTTTGTCCCATAAAATTCCATTTAGTGTTCATATAAGTAGCATAATATTTTCTTTAACTATTTCTGCCTATAATAATAATAATAATAATAATAATAATAATAATAATAATAATAATAATAATAATAATAATAATTTATTTATTTAGATTTGTGTGCTGAACAACAGCCAGAGGCCAATTATAGTTCAGCACAATACACAAGCAGAAGATACAAAGGTGCAAAAATTAATAAAATAATATCTTAAATCAAGAAAACATACATAAATAAAACTGAGAACAAGGACAGTAAATACTAATAAACGAAACTATACTTTAAAAGGATAATAATAATAATAATAATAATAATAATAATAATAATAATCACCATCTCATTGACAAGCTAAATAACTATAGCCGTTGATAAAGCGTCGTAAAATAACCACTTAAGAGAAGGTAGCATAAGAGTATGGGCATGCACTTCACTCCCCCGTCTGATATCAAATCCAATTCGTTTAATTTGTTCTTACAAACGCTACTATTTGGAAACAGACATTACGATTTCTTTGGTGGTCCAATTTCGTGAGCCCTCTAAAAGAATCTCATCTGCGCGCCTTCCAGATTTTGGATCAAAACTTCACCTGAAAGTAGACGTAATATTTCCTACGATTTCGTTAACATACCTCTGAAAATAATTAGTTCCATCATATTTTTCTGGCATAAAAATGACATCGCTACTAAACCGCTGACAGTTTTTGTGACAAAGGCGAGATTATTGGGGACATCAATTTTTCAGCACTTTGAAGTAACTAATTATAGAATTACTAAGAGTGACTGAAAACGCACATCACTCTCTTTTGTAATAAAATGAATAAATTTACAGTCATTTACATAAACGATATACTCCAATTAGTGCGTTGTGTTGGACCAAAAACTGCTTTTAGTCGACATTAACAGCTTTCATCCTTTGTGACGACCACTGAACGGAACGTGGTAAAGTAAAAAAAAAATGCCTAGTAGCAATTATAAAAGAATCCTGAATTGTTTGGTTGCCTTGCCCTCCTCAAACACTCATCCCTTTAGAAGCGATCCATACGCTTCCAAACTATTTGTTATACAGGGTGGTTCATGTAACGTCATTACCATAGGCGTAAATATATTAAATGCATTTACACAGAGATATAAACACTGGAATACGTATACACAATAGTTTTCTAAATAGGAAAATAGATTTCTTAAAATGAAACGTATAAATTTGAACATTAATATATAAGAACGGTCATTCAATAATGTTTCATGCGATTTTCTGAATCATGCGATTCTTTGGTGAAAATCAAGTCGATTTTCTGTTTATAAAAATATGCAATGTTGTATTTTCTTTGAGTCTTGAGTTAAGTTGCTTGGTTGAGTGGCTTATGCAGTAGAGCAGACCTGGGCGCTATTAATTCGATTGAGTCACTGCAGACCACCCCTTAACTTCCCGCTTCACCTTCCCCGGCTGAGGCAGTTATGTTTTGGTGCGGTACTAGCAGACAGGGAGGTCAGTGACGGATTGCATCAGACTTTTACGTACTTTCAGCTCTCGCTGGTCGCCTAAAATCCACCACTGATGCACAGAGCCTTATTCTGCGTTTGTTTATAAGACGGTGTAAGCGAAAATTACATGGGGGGGTTTTCTGTGCCCCTCCCACTTCCCCTCTTATGCTCAGAGCTGGAGTAGAGAATGTGGTTAAATTTCAAGTGGCGTTCGCCATTTAAACACATCTTTTAAATAATTCTGAAAACATTTTAATATCATTACAACAATTTTTTTAGTTCAAGTTACAACTTAATTTCAATTTGTGAATTCCACTCGGTTTTTTCTTGTTTGGTATAAGTAATTCATTCATTTATGTAGCTATAAGTTTAGATAAATTAGGAGGATAAACGAGGGAGAATTTATAAGTATTTGCCTATCAAAAACTTCGTTTCACCTCAAGAAGCATTCATGGACTATCTCAAGATAACATCCACACATTCCAGTTTTTGTTAAGCATTCAGTGCTTGTATGAAAGTAAGTGCAGACTTAACATTTTTTGTCAATAACAGTATTCCTTGTAATATAACTTTTTTTTGCTCTTTTTCAGACTTAAAAGTTAATTTAAACATGCTGTATCCAAGCGAAAAAAAAAATAGTTTTTCCCTTATCACTTCAAGATTTTTCAGAAACCACTAAACTATTTTTAATTTTTTTCATGCAATTCTCTTTTCGTCTTGAGAGTAGATGGACCTGATTCGTTGCCAGAAAAATTCATATTATAAAACAGTAAATTTACCACGATTATAAAACACCGCTTTACTCCTTACACTTCACAAGAAAAGTTGAACTCACACAAATCACCCAAAGATACATGTACTGCAATAATTATGCAACAACAGAAGTGAAAACATGTATTCAGGAATTACGCAATCCCTAATAGGAATCAACGGGAATGTTCGTTTCTGATACAAAATAGCAAGTTTGAATTTCACATTCCTTACTTACTGGCTTTTTAAAGAACCCGCAGGTTCATTGCCGCCCTCACATAAGCCCACCATAGGTCCCTATCCTGGGCAAGACCAATCCAGTCTCTAACATCATATCCCACCTCCCTCAAATCCATTTTAATGTTATCTTCCCATCTATGTCTCAACCTCCCCAAAGATCTTATTCCCTCCGGCCTCCCAACTAACACTCTATATGCATTTTTGGATTCTCCCATACGTGCTACATGCCCTGCCCATCTCAAACGTCTGGATTTAATGTTCCTAATTATGTCAGGTGAAGAATACAATGCATGCAGTTCTGTGTTGTGTAACTTTCTCCATTCTCCTGTAACTTCATCCCTCTTAGCCCCAAAATATTTTCCTAAGCACCTTATTCTCAAACACCCTTAATCTCTGTTCCTCTCTCAAAGTGACAGTCCAAGTTTCACAACCATAAAGAGCAACCGGTAATATAACTGTTTATAATTTCTAACTTTCAGATTTTTTGACAACAGACTGGATGATAAAATCTTCTCAACCGAATAATAACAGGCATTTCCAATAGGATTCTGTGTTTAATTTCCTCCCGAGTATCATTTATATTTGTTACTGTTGCTCCCAGGTATTTGAATTTTTCCACCTCTTCAAAGGATAAATCTCCAATTTTTATATTTCCATTTCGTACAATATTCCCGTCACGAGACATAATAATATACTTTGTCTTTTCGGGATTTACTTCCAAACCTAATTCTTTACTTGTTTCAAGTAAAATTCCCGTATTTTCCCTATTCGTTTGTGGATTTTCTCCTAACATATTCACGTCATCCGCATAGACAAGGAGCTGATGTAACGAATTTCACATTACTAGGACTATAAAATTAAAATTAACTAAAATACATGGCGATTATCATGAATATTAAGAAAATGATGCGAAAAACCCTAAAATTTGACCGATTTCACACAAAAATCTCTAAATCCTTACCAGTGTCAAAATATCCCTACGACAAAGATTTTACCACAGTTCTGCCTGTATAATAAGTGAAAGAAAAAACACAAAAATACAGGTGCACATGAGATATGAGTAGAGACAAATAAAGATATCACGAAAGGGCCAAAATGGTGATAAGAATATAAATCTTTAGAGGCTCACACTCCCTAAATCGTGGAATAGAATCGTCCAGCTGCAAGATGGATTAACGTTAAAGACGAAACAAGAGAGAGAATGAGCTGTCACTTGTCACTCAAAGCGACGCCATTACAAAGCTGCGTGAAGCTCTGAGCATAGCGACATGCGCTATAAATTACAACACATTGTTCAGTGTCTCGGGGATTCCAGTCTCTGTCTGGGCCTAATTCATCTTCGCTGTACTTCATTTAGCGACCATTTTGATGACAGATACTATTCAGAGATGATGATTCAGTCTTAATGAAGCAATGGAGCAATGAAAATTCTAGAGGAAGAGCCAGCTCTCGGACATAAACCTACTCCAATCTCACAGGATCTGCCGAGATTCGACCCACGATCTATTTGGTGAGAAATCATAGTCAGCTAACTCCAATAATTATAATGCACTTTTCCGTACATCTTTGTGAATTCTATTGTCCATACTACAATATCTATTTTTTATATCATAAAATGAATGTTTCAGTTATGAGTTGCCATCTACAGGGACATTTTATTTTTACTTCAACTTTTATTGTACCTGAGTTTTTGAATGTACTTCACTCCCACCCCTTCTACTAACGAAGTTCCAACTGTCCTCCACACAGAACCAAAGCCGCATATAGTAAGCAGTACTGAGTTAGTGAGTATAGTACGTTTCAGAAATATGTTCGCCTTTTTCAGTGAAGAAAACTTCAATATTGAATCATATTTTCGCACAGGTACTGTCGTCCGTTTGCCTACGTCACATCCCGATTTCCCCCGCCTGCTTCTGCTCGCTCCACTGTAAAGACTAGTGGCTCGGCTGTCTTAGTTCTTTTCTGAAAACATTAATTTCTGTTAGGAATTAATTGGACGTCTACGTAATATTATGCAACTGTTTAAAATATCTTAAATAAAAGGGCCTCGTTAAGTAATTAACTATCACGTGATTCCTCCCCTTTCTACGATCCTGCGACATAACCACTTGGACGGACAGTAGATAGCATGTCTGAGTAATTTTATCTGTGCGGGTCGGGCAGAAGTGAGGACTGAATTTACAGTACGTAAGGTACTCTTTTATAGAGTAGGTACAGAATTATTTCAACATGAGTTACTAAGTATGAAGGACTAAACTGGTAATTGGAATTAGATGCAATAGTCTATAGTGCGATAATATGCACAAGAGAACTGAAGCCTGTATCGAAATGAACGGCACCATTTTCAAAAATGTGTTTAAATATCCATATTATGATTATTTTTCAATTTAACTTCATTCTCTATATTGTACGCTAATGTGCTGTAGATAGTATAATATACACTGCATAATGAATACGTTCGCATGGATAACTCAGTTCGTGAGTAAAAACACTTATTGTTAACACTGTACTGTATTTTGATTAAACAAAACCTAATGAAAATTATCAAACTCAAAATTGCGAAATTTCCTACTTTACGTAAATGGATGAACTACTTTTCTTCCCTCCTATACCTAGTAAAGTGACTTGTTTGTATTTTTCCCCAGTATCACCGAACTCCAGTCGTGGAAAGGGGTAGCAAACGGTGTTTCCGGGTCTCAACCATTAATTCAAAGGTATAGCCAGGTTAATATTAAAAATGTTACTAAAAATAAAATGATGTCGCTGTACTTGTCACAATGGTTTGATTCTTTTCATTTTTTATAGCGTCCTTTTTCTTCCATATTGCTCTACAATATTTCTTTCTTTCTTTCTTTCTTTCTTTCTTTCTTTCTTTCTTTCTTTCTTTCTCTACTTTTCTTTTTTTCTCCATCCTTTTCTTTCTTATTAATTTCGACCTCTCTTCCATCCTTACTTTCATCTTCCTTTATTGATTTCTTTCGCTTTTTCAGCTTCTTTCCTCAATTATTTAGTCTTCCGTTCTTTGTTGTTCTTCCTCGCTTTTCCCTCACGCTATATTTTCCTTCCTTTGTTTTCTTTTCTTGTTACTTTTTAACGTTGAATAGCATTTATCTACGAGTCTACGCTAGACACAAACGGTAAGTCACTCTAGCATGTAACGTCGTTAACTGTCAGTAACTCAGTACAATACAAACCTGCTACATGTAAATTAAATAGTAAATAAAGGGCTTTCATATTGTATGTTCATAAATGTATAACGTGTGTTTTTTCTGGGTATAGGACATAGGTATTTAACATTGCCATAAAAACAACGAAGAAATAACTTAAATCAGTGAGCCATGTTTACAAATTAGCAGGCTTTGACAATTTGTAAAACAAGAGAGCATCATTTACAGTAGATAAGTCAAAGCCTGATGTATTTTTAATTTCTTCTCCTTCGCGTGTTTAAATACTGAAGAAGACCGTTCTCGATGCCGAGATATTACTGAGAGAGGCCGCATTCGCAAAGAGAAGAGGCATGTCACATAAGTTACATTGTTTCATGAAGTAACCACTAATAACATTAGCATTCGGCAATGACGCATAATGATGTTACAATATACATTTTAAATTCTATCATTTTTGTTACACCACAGATCCCGGAACTGGTACCCATAATCTATGGGGCGAAATACATATTCTACGTCAAGAACAAAAAAGACGCACAGACCCAGTTTAATTGAAAAATAAATCAATTTTAGTTTCCATCTGATTTGGAATCGAATTCAGCTCCACTGGTTTTGTAACCAGAGATCCATACACTGCTGCACCGGTTTAGTAGAATGCGTTTGAGTCTAAAGAAAGCAGAAAACAGTACAACGTGGTCTGTTGTTGCGACGAGAATCCAAGCCCCCGCATACCGGTAAGGCATCATGTCACAAACACGTTCACGTCTGAGTATTTTTCACAAAGTAAATATTATTCAACGCCTTGAAAACGGCGCAAATATTAAGGATATTGCTGGAGGATTTACGATAGGGCCTATTATGTCTTTCTTTCTTTCTTTTTTTCTTCCTTTCCATTTTCATTTCCTTCTTTCTTCCTTTCTTTATTTATTTATTTGTTAATTTATTTACTTATTCCTTTACTTATTCACTTCTTTCTTTCTTTATTTACTTATTTATTTTATTAATTTATTTACTTCTTCCTTTATTTATTTTCTTATTTATTTTATTAATTTATTTACTTACTTAATTACTTATTTACTTCTTACTTTATTTATTTACTTATTTATTTTATTAACTTATTTACTTACTTAATCACTTATTTACTTCTTTCTTTATTTATTTACTTATTTATTTTATTAATTTATTTAATTACTTATTTACTTCTTCCTCTTTTATTTACTTATTTATTTTATTAATTTATTTACTTAATTACTTATTTACTTCTTACTTTATTTATTTAATTATTTATTTTATTAACTTATTTACTTACTTAATCACTTATTTACTTCTTCCTTTATTTATTTACTTATTTATTTTATTAATGTATTTACTTACTTAATTACTTATTTACTTCTTCCTTTATTTATTTACTTTTTTATTTCATTAATTTATTTACTTACTTAATTACTTATTTACTTCTTCCTTTATTTATTTACTTATTTATTTTATTAATTTACTTACTTACTTAATTACTTATTTACTTTTTCCTTTATTTATTTACTTATTTATTTTATTAATTTATTTACTTACTTAATTATTTATTTACTTCTTACTTTATTTATTTACCTATTTATTTTATTAATTTATTTACTTACTTAATTACTTATTTACTTCTTCCTTTATTTATTTATTTACTTACTTAATTACTTATTTACTTCTTCCTTCATTTAGTTACTTATTTATTTCATTCATTTATTTACTTAATTACTTTTTATTTACCTATTTACTTATTATTTATTTATTATTGTATTTTATAGATAGATATATTCAAGAAAATAAGATTAATTTGTATTAACGTTGAATCAGATTCATTTATTTTTAATGAATTAACAACTCTTAAATATCTATTCCCGTATGATCGATATTTTACTGTCGATAACATCCCTGGATTTTCATGCTGTACCTAACTATGATGCTTGTTAATTGCAGGGGACTTGCTCCGAGTGTTATATCGAAGTAGGTAGACGATGTCTTTCTCCTATATGGACGAAGTAGCGTATTACTAACCTTCCACGGAGAAAACATTCTAGAAATACTTAAACAAAGATTATTACTAATTGCATCTCGTTCACGTGTTTAAATACTGAAGAAGACCGTTCATTTGTCTGAATTTGATATGGAAAATGTGTAACCCGGGAAACCTTAGCCACGTGGTCCATTAAGTGCAAGGTAATTACTCGAAAATGATTAAAGTTTGTTCTTTATACGTGATTAAATTACATAGTAAAGAATTAGTACACTTTTGCGTTAATTAATCAGCTTAAACAAGGAAGATTAGCTTAACATCCACAACGAAATGGCAGAAACAAAGGATTGCGAGCTGGATTATCTGCAGTGATTTAGAAATACACTAATCTGTGCATATAATTCACGAGCACTGTTTTATGTAAGTCTCAAACGGCTCTTAAAATATCTAGCTGTTCAGGGAGAATGATGAGTGATAAAATTTAAACGTCCATTACGTCACTATCAAGCGCACTAAACTCCTACATTCTGTTAAAACTTGACTCAACCGTAGAATTCCAACGTGAGAATTCCAGCGTGCAAGATTAGAACCCCGAGGGCCTCTAAAGCGCAATTTACGTATCTCTTCAAACTCAGACACACTTCATTGATTTAAATCCACGTTTTATTCTTTGCTTTTATTTCACTCGAGACAATTACTACTCCACGATTTGAGATGTCGACGGCGATAAGATTCTGTTTATTGTGAATTTATTGTTCCTCGTTGTGCACTACAAGATGACGAAGACTACAACTTGAAAGTAAGTTATATTATCTTTTCGGAAATGATAAACGAAGAAAATGCAATACAGGGTGTACTGTAACTTAATATATGAAAACAACTTCAGGGATAGTTTCAACACTTCAAAACAATGAAATTAGTTCATAAACACACACTCTGATTTTCCTTTGTTTCTGAATTACAGTCAATTTTGTGTTTCGTCAATCTTGTTGACATAAATTCTGTTTTCGGAGTGCCGATGAAAGTGACAGCGCTAGTGTGTTGCTTTCATTGGTATCGAGATTTTCAAGTTGGTGTAAAGGACAAGGGAGTTATTTCGAATTATATCGCTGGAAATGCCACAGCAAAACAGCTGTAATTCTTTCCGATTGCTTGAATCAGTTCCTGGAATATTTTAACACTACCTCAATCTATTTCCAGATTTTCCTACTTATACTTGTTACATAAATCAACTATTTGGGCAGTCACGTGACAACGAGCATCATCGTGAAGCATTTTTAATAGTATTTTTTTAACTTGGTTATTTAACGACGCTGTATCAACTACTGGATTATTTAGCGTCGATAGAATTGGTGATAGAGAGTATTTGGCGATATGAGGCCGAGGATTCGCCATAGATTACCTGACATTAGCCTTGCGGTTGGAAAATATCTGGGAAAAACACCCAACCAGGTAATCAGCCCAAGAGGGAATCGAACACACGCTCAAGGATAACTCCAGATCAGCAGGTAAACGCGGTGGCTTCTTCGCTACTATTTGCTATACATTTCCTTAGACAGCTGCAGATAAACAGCTTTTGCATAGGCCTATAAATTATTAAAGAGCTTATTATTTTTAAACGTAGAGATAACATATCAGGCACCACTCCACCTCATACTACTGACGGTATACGTAAAGATATTCGATATCTCAGTTTCATTTGGTCATGAAATAACGCAAATCAGACGTCAGTTTCGTGTGCGACAGGATACAGAAGTTTCAATTTATATTGTAATCTATACTAATAATAAATCTGTAGCCGAAATTTTTCTGGTAATTTTCGATTTTCCAAAAATAATTGGTCCTAAGATATATAATCAACCACCCTGAAACCGAAAATCGCATTTTTGAAATTTTTGTTTGTATGTCTGTCTGTATGTTTGTTACCTTTTCACGCGATAATGGCTGAACCGATTTATATGAAAATTGGAATATAAATTAAGTTCGTTGTAACTTAGATTTTAGGCTATATGGCATTCAAAATACTTTATTTAAAAGGGGAGTTATAAGGGGGCCTGAATTAAATAAATCGAAATATCTCGCTTATTATTGATTTTTGTGAAAAATGTTACATAACAAACGTTTCTTCAAAAATGATTTCCGATAAGTTTTATTCTTTACAAAATTTTGATAGGACTGATATTTAATGAGATAAATGAGTTTTAAAATTAAAATAACGCCATCTAAGATGGTGCAATGAATTAAGAACAAATGACTTCGTCTATAAGGGGCCTTGAACAACAACAATCGAAACAGGGGCCTTGGACATCAAAAATCGAAAGCTATTAAACATAGCCTACAGAGAATGTTTCTGCATTTGTATGAAGTAATATCAGAAGCTAAATTAACTGATTTGTATAATTAATTATTATTATTTCACCATTGGAAAGTGTAGTTTCTCTAGATGGACATAATGCTATAATGTTATTACAGTAACGTCTGAGTAAATCGAGGACAGGTAAGATTAAAATAGCTTCTTATGCACAGAAAATTTGATAGGCTATTTTGTACATTCGTTTTCTGTATTTCTTAAAATAATATTTATGTACACTCATTTTAATCTCAGAGAATTAACGAACAACGAGAGTGTATTGATTTAGTATGCAGTAATAGTACGTTAGCTTAGCAATCCATTATTTTATAATTCAAATTTTAACTATGCTCAATTGAATCGTGTTAAAATACATAAAATATATATGCAATAAATGCAATGCAAAAAATTGGGTAATGAGCGAAGCAGATTATCTTGCGCTGTTGTAAAAGTTGTTCCCTGGATCAAACGTCCTATTTTAATTATGTAATTACTTTATATTTATTTCTAACAGGTGCAGCGGAGCGCACGGGTACTGCTAGTAATAGTAATAATAATAGTAATAATAATAATAATAATAATAATAATAATAATAATAATAATAATTTATTTATTTATTGATATTTATGCGCTGGACAACAACCATTGGCCAATAAAAGTCCAGCACAGTGATAAAATTAATACAATAAAATGAGCAACAAAATCAAGAACATAGATTACAATGATTAATTTACAAGAATTATTAATACTATAATATATTATGGAAAAGAGTTTATTCCTTCAAACGTATTACCAATTTGTGTAGAAAGATTATGCAAATAATAATAGGAGAGACATTGCCAATATTCTATTACTTTTATACATTGAATGGATCGAAATCGCCTACATGTAAGTTAGCATTTTTAATACATCTGGAGACCGGCGAGGAAGATTTAGAATTTCTAATATAGAAGAGTTTGTGATGTCTCATGTCCTTCATAGGAATACGAAGGCTGACACTGTTTAAGAAAGATTGACAATTAATGTCATCTTTAAGGACCTTACATAAGAATAAGTAATCGAGATCATGACGTATGGCATACAAGCTTGGACATTTAAAGTGCTCGCATTTTTTATCATAGTTATACCCGGAGTTATTAGGCAGAAATCTGTACGAACATAATGAAATAAATTTCCTTTGAATATTTTCTAGGTTTTTCCGAATCAGTAGTTGCAATAGAGTTCCAAACTACACATGCATATTCGAGTTTCGATCTCACTAATGTATAGTATAGTATTAAAAGAGAGTCAGGTGTTGGATTGTTATAAATATAATCAATGTGGTTATGAAAATATAATTTATTGTCAATTAATACCGTATTTACTCGCGTAATTTGCGCCCCCGCGTATTTTGCGCACCCTAATTTTTAAGGGATTATTTTGAACTTTATTTTTGCTCCGTGTATTTTGCGCACACATTTTACGTACATATTTTTTTCAGTGTAGTAGGGATTTTCCTTCCCTACAGTCCATCGTAGGTCATTCACCAGCAACTGAAGTACCTGCTTCAGAAAGAAACCCCAAAGTCCCGCTACTTTAACAATGCTTGTCCTTGGTAGAGACAAGTTACCGGTATAGAAAATTAGCCCTACCGTAAATACTTACCTATACATATACTAATTGAGACAAACTCAGAACAGGACCTCTTATTTGAAAAATCCGCATATTTTACGCACCCCAATTTTTCAGTGGCCAAAGTTAATTAAAAAGTGCGCAAATTACGCGAGTAAATACGGTACACCGAGGTCTCTAATACAATCTTTTCTGATAATTAATACATTTTTTTAGATGACAGTTATATTTTAGTGTAGAACTCTATTTCGCGATTTATCGTGATTGTTTTAGCCGCATATTATTAATCAGAATCAATTAATTCGTAAAGATTAGTAAAAAGTGTTGTATATCTACAGTATTATGTCGTGATTTTCGCGATCTCCATAAATATCCGGCTCTGATTATATCGTACCTTCATTCTTATTCTTGTATTGGTTCTGATACATTTTGTATGTACTGTAATGTGTTTTGGTATTTTATTTGTATTGATTAGGTATTGCGACTGAGCTGCACCGAGGACGAGCTTTTGCTAATTACACTGAACAAGTATTTGCTCCGACTTAAAACAATGTGTCCCTTATGGTTTGATGTCCGCTGGATCCGAAAATGCATCTCTTTTCTTCGTATCACGTAAGGTTTTTAAGATACACTATGATTTCACTTTTCGATAAGCTCTCCCCCAGGAAACATCTGGTGCGGGTTGGGGTTAGAAACCAAAACAAAAGCTAATGCATTTATGAGTTTATGACTTATTTCGGGTTTCTTATGGTTGTTAGCAAGTTATTTAGTACTTGTAATAAATAAACAGATATTGGTCCCTTCTATTAAGTAAACTTCATAACAGTTCAAAGTCAGGTCTATGCAATGAACAAACAAGGATGTGGTTTTCAGTATTTAAAGGAAACGTTTACCGGTTTGAGTGAAGGCAAATTAAAAGAGGGCATTTTCATCGGTCCACAAATTCACAAAGTTATGGCTGACCCTTTGTTTGTGGAAAAACTTTCCCTTACAGAAAGAATGGCACGGCGCGTTTTCAAAGACATTTGTTCAAATTTCCTTGGAAATTCTAGGGCAGACAACTACATAGAACTTGTTGTGGAAACCATGTCAAGTGCATATGACAAAATGGAGTGTAATATGTCCTTCAAAATATACTTTTTACATTCTCATTTGGATTTCTTTCGTCCTAACTTTGGGGCGGTAAGCGACATGAGGAAAGATTTCATCAAGAAATATCTGAAATGGAAAGACGATATAAAGAAGATCATCATCCAGCATGCTTGCAGACTATTGTTGGTACCTTCTAAAATATAGTCCCGGGTCTAGTTATAAACAGAAGTCATCCAGAAAATTATTTTAAATGCAAGTTCAAATTCCGGGATTTTTCTCATTATACGCATGAAATACTTTTTGTTGTTCTGTTTTAAACTATGTTACATCATTTTTGTATCCAGTACACATTTTTCAAGTATTATTATGAGGCATTTTGAATCCCTAGTATGTTGTAATTTTATCAGTAGCAGCGAAAAATTAAAAAGAAACAAGTTTTGTCATAAAAAATGCAATCCATTTTTCCCCGAAAATGGTACGTGATGGGGTAATTTGGATTTTAAATTCAGATTTAGAGCACAGATATTAGTAATATTAACCTTTTTTTATTTCGGAGCAAGACAAAAAGTGAAAATTTGTTGTTCAGTGTTAGGGGAGAGTCGAGTAGTATCGGGCATCGGGTAATATCGGACAGTGAGTTTCTTTCATCTACCACACGATGATAGTACCTGATTGACATGGTTACGTTTCTTTGATGTCGCATAGAGAAACGTAATCATGTCATTCAGGTACTACCATATGGTGGTAGGTGAAAGAAACGCACTGTCCGATATTACCCGATGTCCGATACTACCCGACTCTCCCCTATATACGTCAGCGTTTCTCAAACTATGGTCCGCGGACCACCTGTGGTCCTCGTGGTCTGCCCTTGTGGTCCTTAAAAAAAACAGAAGGAAAAATAAAATTAAAATGAATTGCTTATCACACTATAGCTTAAAATCTCAGACTTAGGAAATGGCACATGGCAATCCGAATTTCAATTTTTCTTCCAATACAGAATTTTATGAAATTTATTACCCTACCCGTCTATCGACTTCCCACTCAACTCTCAGCAACAAAAGAGGGATTTAAAGCACTATACACGTGGTGTTTCTCGCCATCTTTTCCCTGAACATCTGGCGCCGCGCCTGTAACCCAGACAGGGACCATCCGAATTCATAACAGAGGAACAAAGTACTGAACCTTAATTCAGTTTTAAAAATATAAGTATACTGGTATCAAAATATGCTATGAAAATGATAAATTTGCATTCGAAGGGAACAAGAGTAAGGTGGTCCGCGGAACTGTCCTGACTTTAAAAAATGGTCCCCACTTCAAAAAAGTTTGAGAAACGCTGATATACGTCATAAGTCTGTATAATGAGAAGGAAAACAATGATTTATTATTTAACCATACCCGAATCTATGATTACGGTTTTCATCCGAAGTTAAGTGCGTGTACCTCTGTACACCGCATTTGGCAGCTGCTCGTTTGTAAAGGACTGTTAGTTTCTCCACTGTGAGTTAATCGCGATTACGGTTTATCGAGAATCTGTTCATGTATCAGGAGCGCCTTCCCTGGAATCTAAATTGCGACTATTTGCTGGTCGGACGACTGTCTATAAAATGCGGCGAAGCTAGGAGAGGGAGGGCACGTACGGTATTTCGCTATCCATGTATCTATCACGTTCTCATGTACACGGAACATGCCTCTTCTGCCGGTCCAGAAGGTGAACCATAAAACCGGAGTCTACAGCAGGAACAGGGTGTTCATCTCGCCATTCCAGCATCACGCTTGTGTGACTTTATGGCCCTCCTAAAAGCCACGTTAAGGGTACTTAACCTAGCCAACTGACTGGAGCAAAGCTCATGCCCGCTGCCTGGTTTCCTTGTGCCAACACGAGATGGACTCTTAATATCAATTGACTCCAGTCCCTCCGCACCATCATCACAAACAAAAATCTCAGATACCGTAATCTACGGATACAGATTATTTCTTCCGCTCACGGATGTAGGTACAGGATATTTACTCGCTGATTCTATCTGTATAAATGACCCATTTCCTCAACACGAGCTTTCAAGTCACCCTGTGCCCTTCAAACTGAAGAAACGAGAGGCACACTAAATATCTTAAGACCGTTAAAACTACAAACGACAATTGAGGTTAGTACAGCGAAAGAAATATTTTTCCTACATCAGCCGTAGGTACTTAGCCATGAAACATGTATTTCGACATGATATACGATCCTCCATTCTACACAGGGTGTTGAAAAAGCTACCTATTATATAGAACTTTCAGAATACAAAGAGGACAATAAACTATTTTAAGAATAGGAATGAAGTGTTCCAGATACTTCATTCAATTCAATTCAATTTATTTGGCCATTAGACATACAGTTTTAGGCTTCGTCAGAATACATTGAAAAAAATATATAAATACATTTTAAAAACACTAATAACAGAAACAGTAAAATTTAAGTAATACACTGAAAACATGAAATAATCTCAAACTTTTAAATTGAAGAAAACTAACTAAATTACAATTAAAATTATTTATTAAAATACAATTTCATACAAATTTGTGTTGAAAAACTCAGCAACAGAATAAAATGGATTATTTAATAACCAATTGTAAAATCTAGTTTTGAAACTATTGATTGGTAATTTATAATATTGACTTGGGAGCTTATTATATAATTTCATCCCCATAATTAAAAAGTTTGTGTTGCTCTTGTGTAATCTACAATATGGAATATTAATTTGTTCACTATTTCTAATTTCATGATCATGTATATTGGCCACTAATGAGTAATTGATAAGATACTACATACGTTAACATGCTTAAGTCAAATGTCAAGAAGACTTATTTCAGAATGAATGAATGAATGCTAGCCATGATGTCCCATGTTGGGCACAGGCCTCCTGTGATGGGGTTAGAACCCCCTCGACAGGGATGGCTCAAGTGTACTCGCTTGGTGAGCCAATCCAGGCGAGCTTGTCGTGTATACTACTTTTATGACATGGTTAATAACCTTGTTAAACTTTAAATAGTCTCAGTACTCTGTTCTCTGTTCATTTTTTTTTGCACTGTCCACGTAATACTAACACCAGCACTTTGACAAACACTGATTGCTATTTACACTATTTAACTGACACTTTCTCAACACTGACTTTACTATTTACAAAATTTATCTCACACTTTCACTAATACTGACTTTACTATTTACAATATCTTAACACTGATTACCTTATCTACTTATTTACAAAGACCTTTACAATGAATTATTTCAGTCTGAGCATAAAAGGGAAGGAAAAATGAAAGAAGATAGGCCTACCACTGCCCATGTACTTTCCGCTGCAACGCTTTAAAAACAAACACAGAGTGAAACAATGTGTATCAGTGGTGGATTTTAGGCGACCAGCGAGAGCCGAAAGCTGCGGTGCAGGCTTTATACAATCCGTCACTCAGCAGTGCTTGCTTTCAGGTCTACTCGTATCGGTCCGATACATAACTGTCTCTGCAGGGGAATGTGGAGTAGAGAGTTAAAGGCTAGTCTGCAGACTTCAATCGAGGTACAGTAGAGCGTCTCGTTTAGGCACAGTGAAAACGTAAACAAAGTGCAGGTAACGTGTGGAGAGAGGACGAGCCGTACGATAAACGCGAGGGATGCACAAGGTTTCAGTTACAATATTTAGAATGTTATGTTTTATTTAACGACGCTCGCAACTGCAGAGGTTATATCAGCGTCGCCGGATGTGCCGGAATTTTGTCCCGCAGGAGTTCTTTTACATGCCAGTAAATCTACTGACATGAGCCTGTCGCATTTAAGCACACTTAAATGCCATCGACCTGGCCCGGGATCGAACCCGCAACCTTGGGCATAAAAGGCCAGCGCTATACCAACTCGCCAACCAGGTCGACCTACAACATTTATGGCGGAGCATTAATTGAAATTATATTTTTCAGAAACACACAAAACGAAAGAACACAAATTGCAAAACGTTATCATATACACATTTTAACAAACAGGCAATTGCAACGTTGAAATAATTCAATATAACAAATCAAGTTTTGCTACTCATATGATGTTGCTTTCAAGCAGAATTTTTTACGGTCATGAATTTCATTACATTAACTACAGTACATTGGTTTGAAGTGACAACACTATTTCCTAAACATAATTATCCCTTCTCAAAGTTCAATTTATTCAGGTAGTAGCTTATTCCAACATCTTGTTAGTGTTTGAGGTGACAAGTCATCCCATGCTTGTGCTATATATTATACAGGGTTAGTTAAAAGTCCCGCACCACCTAAATAACTTTTGAAGCATACGGTCCAGTGACATGAAACTTGGTATGTCAGGATAACCATATACTAAGAACTCAATAATGGTATTACCGAGTTTTTTCTACTTCCGGTTTAACCGGAAGTAACTCCAACTCTCTTATTTTAAATAGAACACCCAATATATATTTTTTATTTTTGAATAGTGCTCATTAAGAGCTTTTCAAAAAGTACCCACACTCGATACTTCTGTACAAATTTAGTGTTGCTAAGTCAAGAAAACAGAAAAGTGTATCGAATATTAAAATAATAAAATACTCCTTCCTTAACAAAAACAAAACAAAGCTAGCTCACCTTCTAAATTATGTGTTCAAATTGGTAGCCCTCAGCTGCTTTACAATGTGTCACTCGATCATAGAAACCATTTAAGGAATGATTTAAACAGGCTTTAGGAATATCTTGCACCACTTCCATTTTTATTTAGCAACACTGAATTTGTACAGAAGTATCAAGTGTGGGTACTTTTTGAAAAGCTCTTAATGAGCTTTATTAAAAAATAATATATATATATATATATATATATATATTGGGTGTTCCATTTAAAATAAAAGAGTTGGAGTTACTTCCGGTTAAACCAGAAGTAGAAAAAACTCGGTAATACCATTATTGAGTTCTTAGCATATGGTTATCCTCACATACCAAGTTTCATATCACTGAACCGTATGCTTCAAAAGTTATTTAGGTGATGAGTTTATTATTTTAATATTCGATACACTTTTCTGTTTTCTTGACTTATTAAGCTATATTAAGAGATGACTTGAAATTTACGAATTAAATGCATTATTTACTAACAACAATTGGCAATACGGAGGTATTACAGGGAATGGCTCAAAATTGGAAATTAAATACATAATTAAAAAATAAATAAATAAATAAAAATAAAAACCAATAATACAATAGTATGCGAAATTGAAGAATTACAGTTTCATAACAGTTGATTAGAACTAATACGATTTTTACCCCAGAATAATTTAACATTTTATAGTTTCACGAATATTCTATTCAAGAAGGGCATGAAATAATTATATGATTTAGAGTTGGTAAGTATATTGGTTAACGATTTGGTAAATGTATAATTTAAAGTGTTCAGTAACAACTCAAACTCGTATCTTTCACGGCAAAAGACTGGACAGTCATATAATACATGCTTGACATCTTGAGATTCCTCCTCACAAATGCTAGTCGCATGTCTTATCCAAACCTTAGATATAATAAATGACAGTTGATATTCCCAGTTTTGTTTTATTTCAGTCACTAATTTTATAATATAGGACAAAGACATTTCTAGAAGCCTTCTTTCGGGACAACGGAACACATTAGCGAAAAGGTACGTTCCCATATTTTACGGGAATCCTAAGTTAATTGCGAAACAGTGGTGATTACCAAAGCTGCTTGTGAAATGCCGCCAGACGCGAACACAGGCTCTGCTGATCGTGCGATCCGTCGCGCACTGGGCATGTACTCGATTACGTGTCGGTCGTGTTTACAGACTCCATTACTGGCAGCTTAATGATGGACTTGGCAGCACCCAGCGAAATGAAGAGACGAGCCCGTGGGGGGATCTTCACACGAGGGCCGCTGCACCGCCACCCAAGACGCTCTGAGCTTTCACCGCCTCACGACAACAACAAATTTGCACATAATGCAGACATCTAATACAAGAGGCCTTTGTAGCTCCATCCATTAACCGTTAATGGATGATACTGCGTCCGTTATCTTTATTGCTTCCTTATATTGAATCCACTATCGTCAAATCTGCATAACAATTCATTCACGAATTTATAACATCTAATACATATTCATCTTGAACACAAATGGGAGTTTATTACTATTCAATCCTTTCTGTTGAGTTGTTTATTTATCTGTAGTGCATTAGGTCTTCTAGACACAACTTGAATTCAACGTAGAGCAGTGGCGGCTTCTCAAGGGGGTTGCAGGTTTGTACACCCCCCCAGTAATATTCCTAATCTCCCAGCCTTGTTACTATTAAAAATATAATTTTATTTTACAATTTTCATTCATGACTATCTGCAGCTGGCGTCTTGTTTTGTACGTCTGCAGGAGCCTCCGAGCCTCTTGGTTTGCAAAGATGTTGAAAACCTATGGAAGATAGTTTATAGAGATGTTCGGCTAATGCGGGGACAGGGGGTTAGAGGCGTGGTCTAGTGCTTTCCTCATTGAGAACGGTTTGTCGCACTCCCTGACATGGACACCAACGTCAGTGCAGAAGAAACTAAATTCACTGGGAAAGCATCTGTTTCAACTAGACATTTGTCCGAAGTAATAAGCATGAAAAATGTATTCATTCGGCTCGTGCAACGAACAGTCGCATATTTCGCATATTACTTTCTCAATCTACATGCACACAAACGACACAATACATAAAGGTGCTTGTATTTTGCTTTAAAGTTCTAACAGTTGTCGTTCTGACAGTCTACGAAAGCTGCATTTGAATTTTATGAACGAAAACGTTGTACTTCGTACTTGGTAGCATTCTGATGACGATTCTGTACCCAAATGTTTTTCATGAGGGTAAATCGCAATATAGAGAGTTCCGCCCACGTCCCCTTCCATTTTGGACTTTCTGTATAAATAGGTATGTTTGTATTTAGTAATTTTACTTATTAACTGCATATAAATTAGCTTTATATGTATACACGGTTTTAAACTTTAAAGTATTTTCAAACCACCACAGGGTGGGTACAAAGTCCCGTTATTCCCTATAAATACCTTAAATATACACACTATTCATGTAATTCTGGTCATAATGTAGATATACATCCACTTTACACAAATGTGTGTTCTAACTGTCCAAAGTGTCAGTATGTCCCCCAGACTGACCGCATTGTTTAAGGTACAAATGGAACACAAAACATGGACCGACATCAATGCTAGATTAGTAACATCATCATACTTAGGCAGGGCTGATCATATTAGAAAGTTTAAATGCAGAAAACAAAAAACGGAGTGGCAAAATTATCCTTTGTTAACCGCACAATAGTAGACTGGAACAGCTTACCTGCGGTATTCTTTTAGGGTGGTCCTCTCAAAATCAATACATTTAAGGAAAGGTTGAGAAGATTAGACTGAAAATGTAATTGTAAATGCAGTGTAATTATCTAAGTTGTGTCATGTAATTAATTAAGTTGATATGTAATTAATTAAGATGGGCAATTAAGTTCATATGTAATTAATTAAGGTGATATGTAATTACTTACGTTGGTAATAGTTGGATTTAATACATATTTTTCTAAATTATAGACATCAGCTCAAAGAATTTGAGTTATAAGTTAGGTTTACTTTTGCTTATTGTAGGCGTTATTATAGATTAGTTTTTATTTATAGTCCTAGGTTTATTGTATCTATTTAATTATAGTTAGAATTATATTTACGTTTATTTTATTTTTTATTGCTGTAATTATTGTAAATTTTATTAATATTTATTGTAAAGTTATTATTGTATATTATATATATCACTGCCACCGGGTGTATTTGTAATGTTAATAAATACATACATACATACATACATACATACATACATACACACATACATATACACATACATACATACATCATTCTACTCACACAAAATAATGCGTTGCCAGGTTCAGTGTCATAATCGCCTTAGATTGCTGGTGTAATCTGTTGGAAAGCGCGTCGCACGGCGTCCTTCAATTTACCAATGGTGTACAGTACCTGTGCAACAATGCTCTTGATGAAACCCCACGTTGTCACAGGTTTCCACAACGCTTGATTGGCCGTGAGTCACCCATCTTACCAGCTCTCTCGACTGGCCACCTCGCAACCCTGACTTCACAACCTATGACAGTGCGCTGTGTCTTAACTTCTTTCGTTTGAAACCTGTTTTATAATTTATCATTTTAAATTTTATTGTGAGCTACCTGAATCGCAAGGCAAACACAAAATGTTGGGTCAGACTAATAACTAAGACTGACTAAGGTAGTATGCAGCTAGTCGGCGATGTGTGCAGTGGAGGGGGAAAGGAACTGGCCACCCTACCCCATTATCTTCTGGCCTAGTTGCCTCATAAATGGTGCCTTCTTGGTATTATTTGTGAGGTTCAGACCTGTCTTCGGACAGTTCACTAAACAACCTATCCTTCAGAACTGCAGAAGTTAAAATGATTTTTCATCTACGAGAAATTTTAATCCATTCTTCCATTCTTAGTATGAAATTGCAATTTTAAGGAAAATATGATAAAAAACGAGTCCAACCTACTAGAACACAATGTAGAGAAGCTGGTTTCCTAGCTATAAACGCAGAGTTTAGATTCTTGAGGGAGAAGTGGTCACTTTCGTGCCATAAAGAAGTTAATGTTTTTCTATGTCGCCATAAACTTTAAGTAGAAAGTGTTAATATCTCGTGGTTACAACGCGGGCTTAAAATAAATCTCAGAGATCGTCGAACACAAGTACGATTAAAAAATATCAGAAATATAGACGAATATTAATTCTGAATTCTTGAAAGACTCCACGAGCACAGTCGAGGATCACGTTTACACGACGGTATCAATTTTCATGAAATTATCTTATACCAGGCATGTCAATTGATGCCCACAAGAGCAAGCGCGCACTTTAGAGCCCAGGAGAGCCTGAGCGCTTTACGGCGAAAAGGAAAGAGACAAACGAAAGAGGTGGTATATGCCGCTTGGTCGAGCTATATTATATACAGGGATGGTCAGCACTGATTCAATAGATAAAGGGAAGAGAACTTATTAAAACTGTATCCACGTTAATTTGTAGATTTTCCTGAGAAATATAAGTGCATTATAAGAATGTAAGTTTTAATTTTAATGCTCATTTTTCACAAGTTTGATTTTTTTATTCAAAAGAAATATTTTCTCAATTTTTCGTATAGAAAAATGAAATTTTAAGGTATAGGCCTATTTATTTAGTAGCCTTACAGAATGTTTTCGTAAATATAATATACCGTATATACGTATTACTGAAGATAGTGTAGTGAAATTTTTGAAAATATTCGCATGGAAATTGTTTGTAAGGAAATGAATTAACAAAGCAACTACTGTTACATCATAAGCAAAAGATACGTGCCCATGTGTTGTAAAAATGTCAGCTCTATAGCTTCAGCAGATTTCGAGAAAATAATTTAATATTCTGATGATAGGAAGTTGCTCACAAATATCACCTAAAAAGCATAATGCGATAAGAATTTTGTTATGTAATATTGGTTACACTTAAAACAGATACAGTACCTAGGTAACTTTGCTTTGTACTGTAATATTGTTTTGATTAGTTTATTGATTACCTCTTTAAGGCTAAAGATACCATCAATATAAATTCCAACTTATCATGTCATACTCAATCTCTTTCTTTGGAATATCACTTTCTTTATGAATGATGTGTTTCATCCACTTAATACAGTATAATATTATACTACTATGGAATTTAAGTGAATATTTCTTCTTAACTCTCTATTATGTTATTAAGATTTAAAACACAAGTGCAATATTAAGAAATCAGTGTTAGTACTTTTGTTCTACAGACAACATAGATAATATTAAACAGAAAGAAGCCATATAAAAATAACGACATAAAATTTCACGTTCGGTTTGAAGTTTGTGCACCACTGTTTTCTTAATCCAACAGGTTGCTTATTCATATACACAACCCTTTCTCTTTCCATACTTAGCGCTTGCTGCCAGCGCACGACGTCAAGGTCAGAAAAATGCGCTTGCTTTGACATCACTGCCTTTTACAAAGAACTACAAGTCTTCTAACAGAACATAAATAAAGCATGTGCAGTTATACTGTATAAAATGGAAGAGAGTAAGAAGTCATCAGTGATGAGAAGTACTCCACGTCACCTCGCCGTCGTAAGATGCACAATTTCACGCTATGAGACTTGGAACCTAAATTTATTTTTACATGCAGAACAGAGGAAGTTGGAGTGATAAGCAAAGTAGAGAACACATCAACAACCTTCCCTCCAGGACAAATCAAATTCAGTCTCCTGTCATGTGCTGCTTGTCATTCATAGATGAACAATTGGTACAAATTTCATAAACCTGAATATAAGACACGGCAACACCGAAAGCTATTTCCACTGGATATAACAGGAAATAGGGAGGGAGGGAAACGCGCCAGACATCGGAAAGAATACACTAAGATCAAGTGCGTATCCAGGATGGCATAACCATTTTAGACGTTGTAGGTATGAAATAAAGGATTATTCTTCTTTATCTTGTATAATGATGCCTATGTTTCGACTGGCCCAGTGTCACATGTTTTTACATAACTTATTGGATGTTAATCTGATTTCGCTTACTCTTTTGGTTACAAAAGTACAACTTTGAGGTAATTTATAATTTTTTGTGCTTACTTACTTACAAATGACTTTTAAGGAGCCCGGAGGTTCATTGCCGCCCTCACATAAGCCCGCCATTGGTCCCAATCCTGAGCAAGATTAATCCAGTCTCTATCATCATATCCCACCTCCCTCAAATCCATTTTAATATTATCTTTCCATCTACGTCTCGGCCTCCCCAAAAGTCTTCTTCCCTCTGGCCTCCCAACTAGCACTCTATATGCATTTCTGGATTCGCCCATACGTGCTACATGCCCTGCCCATCTCAAACGTCTGGATTTAATGTTCCTAATTATGTCAGGTAAAGAATACAATGCGTGCAGTTTTGCGTTCTGTAACTTCCTCCATTCTCCTGTAACTTCATCCCTCTTAGCCCCAAATATTGTCCTAAGCACCTTATTCTCAAAAACCCTTAACCTATGTTCCTCTCTCAAACTGACAGCCCAAGCTTCACAACCGTAAAGAACAACCGGTAATATAACTGTTTTATAAATTCTAACTTTCAGTAGTAGTAATAGTAGTATTAGTAGTAGTAGTAGTAGTAGTACTTACTTACTTACTGGCTTTTAAGGAACCTGGAGGTTCATTGCCACCCTCACATAAGCCCGCCATTGATCCCTATCCTGAGCAAGATTAATCCAGTCTCTACCATCATATCCCACCTCCCTCAAATCCTTTTAATATTATCTTCCCATCTACGTCTGGGCCTCCCCAAAGGTTTTTTTTCCCTCCGGCCTCCCAACTAACACTCTATATGCATTTCTAGGTTCGCCCATACGTGCTACATGCCCTGCCAATCTCAAACGTCTAGATTTAATGTTCCTAATTATGTGAGATGAAGAATACAATGCGTGCAGTTCTGTGTTTTGCAACTTTCTCCATTCTCCTGTAATTTCATCCCTCTTAGCCCCAAATATTTTCCTAAGATCCTTATTCACGAACACCCTTAACCTCTGTTCCTCTCTCAAAGTGAGAGTCCAAGTTTTACAACCATAAAGAACAACCGGTAATATAACTGTTTTATAAATTCTAACTTTCAGACACCTCTTTATATTGGACATACAGTATTTTCTTGCAAACGGACAAATTTACATGCTTTTACATGTCCAATATATCCTCTATGTTGGACAGCCCTTAATCCTAGAAGCTGGACTCCCCTTATAGTTCTATCTTGGACGATTCTCTTATTCTATTGTGTATATCTGCTACATATTTAGAACTGTTTCATTGAGCCCTTGTGTTTTACAAGAACCATTACCACAACGGAATGAAAGGAGATTTTCCTTTTACAGTACAGCAACTGTGAACCTCTTTGTACTTTCCTGGAATTACCCATTTTGTCCTTTCTGTAAGTGTGTACTGTACCTAAATTTGCGTATAGGGTGAAAATACATTATTTTTCATAACAGTAAACTTTATGAAGCGAAATTATTTTAGTAGGCCTGCAGTGTAGAAATCAGCCTTGTTGAGGTGTTTTAGCTGTGAGAGTCAGTTTGTACAGTTTATGTAGTGCCACAATATGTATAAGCGTATGTTGGTTGAAGAAAGAATGTATTGATCGTTTGTGTTATGGTGTTATTTGTAGGAAAATTGCAGAAGAGTCTGGAATTCCTAAATCAGCATTTTCCAAACATTAGCAACAATAGGACCTCAAATATTAAATGCATGGGAATGAAATTGCAGTTGGGAAAGAAAAAGAGTTTGCAAAACTGTAAACAACGCCATTGGTGCCTATCCTGTTCAAGATTAATCCAGTCTTTACCATCATATCCCACCTTTCTCATATCCATTTTAATATTATCTTCCCATCTACGTCTCGGCCTCCCCAAAGGTCTTTTTCCCTCCGGCCTCCCAACTAACACTATATGCATTTCTGGATTCGCCCATACGTGCTACATGCCCTGCCCATCTCAAACGTCTGGATTTAATGTTCCTAATTATGTCAGGTGAACAATACAATGCGTGCAGTTCTGCGTTGTGTAACTTTCTCCATTCTCCTGTAACTTCATCCATCTTAACTCCAAATATTTTCCTAAGCACCTTATTCTCAAAAACCCTTAACCTATGTTCCTCTCTCAGAGTGACAGTCCAAGCTTCACAACCATAAAGAACAACCGGTAATATAACTGTTTTATAAATTCTAACTTTCAGTAGTAGTAGTACTTACTTACTTACTGGCTTTTAAGGAACCCGGAGATTCATTGCCGCCCTCGCATAAGCCCGCCATTGGTCCCTATTCTGAGCAACATTAATCCAGTCTCTATCATCATATCCCACCTCCCCCAAAGGCATTTTAATATTATCTTCCCGTCTACGTCTCGGCTTCCCCAAAGGTCTTTTTCCCTCCGGCCTCCCAACTAACACTCTATATGCATTTCTGGATTCGCCCATATGTGCTACAGGCCTGCCCATCTCAAATGTCTGGATTTAATGTTCCTAATTATGTCAGGTGAAGAATACAATGCGTGCAGTTCTGCGTTGTGTAACTTTCTCCATTCTTCTGTAACTTCATCCTCTTAGCTCCAAACATTTTCCTAAGAACCTTATTCTCAAACACCCACTTAACGGTGTTTCATCGAAGGAAAAGTGTAATAAAAGTTTTGTTATATTTAACACTAGCCGTACCCGTGCGCTCCGCTGCACCTGTTAGAAATAAATATAAAGTAATTACATAATTAAAATAGGACGTGTGATCCAGGGAACAACTTTTACAACAGCGCAAGATAATCTGCTTCGCTCATTACCCATTTTTTTTGCATTGCATTTGTTGCATATATATTTTATGTATTTTAACACGATTCAATTGAGCATAGTTAAAATTTGAATTATAAAATAATGGATTGCTAAGCTAACGTACTATTACTGCATACTAAATCAATACACTCTCGTTGTTCGTTAATTCTCTGAGATTAAAATGAGTGTACATAAATATTATTTTAAGAAATACAGAAAACGAATGTACAAAATAGCCTATCAAATTTTCTGTGCATAAGAAGCTATTTTAATCTTACCTGTCCTCGATTTACTCAGACGTTACTGTAATAACATTATAGCATTATGTCCATCTAGAGAAACTACACTTTCCAATGGTGAAATAATAATTAGTTATACAAATCGGTTAATTTAGCTTCTGATATTACTTCATACAAACACAGAAACATTCTCTGTAGGCTATGTTTAATAGCTTTCGATTGTTGATGTCCAAGGCCCCTGTTTCGATTGTTGTTGTCCAAGGCCCCTTATAGACGAAGTCAATTGTTCTTAATTGATTGTACCGTCTTAGATGGCGTTATTTTAATTTTAAAACTCATTTATCTCATTAAATATTAGTCCTATCAAAATTTTGTAAAGAATAAAACGTATCGGAATTCATTTTTAAAGAAACTTTTATTATGTAACATTTTTCACAAAAATCAATAATAAGCGAGATATTTCGATTTATTTAATTCAGGCCCCCTTATAACCCCCCTTTTAAATAAAGTATTTTGAATGCCATATAGCCTAAAATCTAAGTTACAACGAACTTAATTTATATTCCAATTTTCATATAAATCGGTTCAGCCATTATCGCGTGAAAAGGTAACAAACATACAGACAGACATACAAACAAAAATTTCAAAAATGCTATTTTCGGTTTCAGGGTGGTTAATTATATATGTTAGGACCAATTATTTTTGGAAAATCGAAAATTACCAGAAAAATTTCGGCTACAGATTTATTATTAGTATAGATGTAGAATCACCTCTTAAATTTGGTGCATCGGTTACCATCTACCCTGTATACTCGTAGCTATACGTGGGACGAGGAAAAAGGTCTATATAATTGCATAAGAGATAGACTTTCGAACAAATTAGTTCAGAACAAATTCAATAAAGCCAGTTCCGCAATTCTCCAGCTTTTTGCAGGCTTTTTCAATTGAAAATGACAAACAGTCCTATAGAACACCTGCTATCCACTAAAAATATTAGCATTCTGCATTTCAGCTGGGTTATCATGAAAACTACTGCGCTACGTTACAAAGTAATCAGACGTTTAAATTTGCTACAAACAATTTTTTTAACAATTACATTCCCTCAACACCCAAAGTTTCCACACAAACGAAAACAAGAAACTTATTGCAGTCTTTACTAATAAAGATGATGTAATTCAATGGAAACGTTCACAATAATATTTTCATAAACTTCGCTAAAGATCTAAAACTGGAACGTTAATATGATTTCTCAGTACTTGAGTAAAAGCGTAGAGAAATATAAACTTGTAATGGAGGCTCGGGGGACGGAGTGATGTAATTAGAGATGCGTAAATTCTCATGTAACTACAGCTTTAAACTGTAAACTGTATTTCCGACTGTAAATAAAACGCAGTGCATACTGAAACGAGCGAAGTTCCATTACTCATTCAAATAGTAGGCATTATTGACTTCACGAAGTAAAAATAAAGAGTGTGCTACAATTTATTGCCTTCGTTTCCATAGTAATGTGAGATTTACTTAACTTCCAGTTTAGACCATTTTATTGCAGCGTAATAAATCGTACACATGTGGCTCTTTATTTTCAAAACTATCATATAAACAAGGTCAATGAAAGACATAATAAAACACCGAATGAATGATTTCATTTAAGTAGGTACATTTCTTTTAATTACGACGCCCTTTTAGATATTCAGTCCCTTGATACACAGCAGTCCTAGTTTAATTATCTCGTAATCGAACCTGATTCTTTCTGGTAAGACACTCTAAGCGTCTAAGCTGACAATCGACAGTCGCTGAGCAGAGATAACAAGGAACATAAGTATTTAAGGAAAACACTTTTTAACACCTTTACCAAAAGTTCCACAACGGATTTAGTAACCCACATCGATAATACGTAACAAAGGCTTTTCTCCAAAGATTATCAATAAAAGGAGGCTAGAAAAAGTCTGCACTGTATGACGGATACACCGGCACAGTGGCGCCAAGGGGGGGTTATTATTAAAATTGTATACAATTTACATTATCAGCATTTAACTTCCGTATATTATTATTATTATTATTATTATTATTATTATTATTATTATTATTATTATTATTATTATTATTATCATTTTTATATATTTTTTTCTCGCTGTTATTTATACTCGCTTTAACATCTCTGGTCATATCGCGAGTTAATCTTTGGTTGAAATCCGAAGGTCTGTGTACTATTGTCGAGACTGGTTCTATTGTTGTGAACTAGATGGCGACTGTATATATATATATATTACTGATTTGTTATGAATATGATTTCGGTGATGAATGAGGCCAGTGATTTTCAGGGATGTTGTTGCCCGAATTTCGTGGCATTTGTCTTACGGTTGAGGAAAACCCCTGAACAACCTCAACCAGGAAATTCAACCCGACCAGGAATCGAACCCGGGCCCTCTGGGTGAGAGACCAGTATGCTGACCCCTACACCACAGAGATATTAATTGGCTTACTAAAATTATACTTCACTAATATTCCCTTCACCAAAACGTTTGAACTGAGCCGACATTTTTAGTCCACTATCTATGCGGGAAACAAATGACGATCGCAAAGCATGTTTTGTAGAATCGTAAAAATTTGCAGTTTGAAATGTTGGCAAACAAAGAAACAAATGCTAGGGTAGTCATAGAAACAAACAAATGCTATCGTCGCCTGGCAACCTGGATTGTTGTTATTGTTGATTAGAGCTGAAGAGAATAAAGCTACAAAAACTTATTGAGCATTTCATGTGATAGTTGTGTTTGTGTATTGAATTATTTTAAAATGGTGTATAGGCTACGCTTCAGGAGAAAACATATATAATCGTTATTGATTAAATTTGGATAGTTACACAAAATAATCTGTGTTTTCATCCTACATTCAACTGATAATAACAAAAATACAGGTTGCCAGGCGACCATAGAAAACAAAGGATGCGAAAACAAATAAATGAGGTGTATAAACAATTGAATGCTCTTTCATATCTATACTAATAATAAATCTGTAGCCGAAATTTTTCTGGTAATTTTCGATTTTCCAAAAATAATTGGTCCTAACGTATATAATTAACCACCCTGAAACCGAAAATCGCTTTTTTGAAATCTTTGTCTGTCTGTCTGTCTGTCTGTATGTTTATTACCTTTTCACGCGATAATGGCTAAACGGATTTCGATGAAAATTGGAATATAAATTAAGTTCGTTGTAACTTAGATTTTAGGCTATATGGCATTCAAAATACATTATTTAAAAGAGGGGTTATAAGGAGGCCTGAATTAAATAAATCGAAATATCTCGCTTATTATTGATTTTTGTGAAAAATGTTACATGACAATAGTTTCTTTAAAAATAATTTCCGATAAGTTTTATTCCTTGAAAAATTTTGATAGGACTAATATTTAATAAGATAAATGAGTTTTAAAATTAAAATAACTGCCATCTAAGGCCGTGAAATGAATTAAAAAACAAATGACTTCGTTTATAAGGGGCCTTGGACAACAACAATCGAAAGCTATGAAAGATAGCCTACAGAGAATGTTTTGTGTGTTTGTATGAAGTAATATCAGAAGCTAAATTAACCGATTTGTATAATTAATTATTAATTCACCATTGGAAAGTGTAGTTTCTCTAGATGGACATAATGCTATAATGTTATTACAGTAACTTCTGAGTGAATCGAGGACAGGTAAGATTAAACTAGCTTCTTATGCACAGAAAACTTGATAGGCTATTCTGTACATTCGTTTCCTGTATTTCCTAAAATAATTTTTATGACCAAATGAGTGGTCTCTGGATCAAAATGATCGCATTTTAATTATGCAAATACAATTTAAATTAAGTAACATAATAAACGATTTATCCTTATATCAAACACGAATGTTACCTGGATCAAATGTCCTATTTTAATTATGTAATTACTTTAGATTTATTTCTAACGGGTGCAGCGGAGCGCACGGGTACGGCTAGTTATTGATTAAATTTGGAAAGTTACACAACATAATCTGTGTTTTCATCCTACATTCAACTGATAATAACAAAAATACAGGTTGCCAGGCGACGATAGAAAACAAAGGATGCGAAAACAAATAAATGAGGTGTATAAACAATTGAATGCTCTTTCATATTTAAGTATAAAAATATAGGGGTGCCATTTGAAATTTCACAGCGGAGGTGGCTGGTGGTGGGGATGAAATCTAAAATGCAATTAAGCCTGATTTCAGACTTACCCCTCAATATCTAAATTGACGTGTTTTTGGCTCAAATTTAATTCAACTTAAATAATTAGTTATTTAGACGGGAAGTTTTGAAATGAAAGCCCTGTATGGTGCAGTAATGAGAAGGGCACAAAGATGCTGAAATGTCTCGCTTTTTTCCCGTTAAACTCTCAACGTTTAATTAAAATGTGTCTCAGTGAAACATACAGCAGAGTCCGTATAGGTCAGTTTCTATCTGATGCTTTTCCAATTCACTGCGGGCTAAAGCAGGGAGATGCACTATCACCTTTACTTTTTAACTTCGCTCTAGAATATGCCATTAGGAAAGTTCAGGATAACAGGCAGGGTTTGGAATTGAACGGGTTACATCAGCTTCTTGTCTATGCGGCTGACGTGAATATGTTAGGAGAAAATACACAAACGATTAAGGAAAACACGGAAATTTTACTCGAAGCAAGTAAAGCGATCGGTTTGGAAGTAAATCCCGAAAAGACAAAGTATATGATTATGTCTCGTGACCAGAATATTGTACGAAATGGAAATATAAAAATTGGAGATTTATCCTTCGAAGAGGTGGAAAAATTCAAATATCTTGGAGCAACAGTAACAAATATAAATGACACTCGGGAGGAAATTAAACGCAGAATAAATATGGAAAATGCGTGTTATTATTCGGTTGAGAAGCTCTTATCATCCAGTCTGCTGTCCAAAAATCTGAAAGTTAGAATTTATAAAACAGTTATATTACCGGTTCTTCTGTATGGCTGTGAAACTTGGAATCTCACTCTGAGAGAGGAACATAGGTTAAGGGTGTTTGAGAATAAGGTGCTTAGGAAAATATTTGGGGTTAAGAGGGATGAAGTTACAGGAGAATGGAGAAAGTTACACAACACAGAACTGCACTCATTGTATTGTTCACGTGACATAATTAGGAACATTAAATCCAGACGTTTGAGATGGGCAGGGCATGTAGCACGTATGGGCGAATCCAGAAATGCATATAGAGTGTTAGTTGGGAGACCGGAGGGAAAAATACCTTTAGGGAGGCCGAGACGTAGATGGGAGGATAATATTAAAATGGATTTGAGGGAGGTGGGGTATGATGATAGAGACTGGATTAATCTTGCACAGGATAGGGACCGCTGGCGGGCTTATGTGAGGGCGGCAATGAACCTTCGGGTTCCTTAAAAGCCATTTGTAAGTAAGTAAGTAAGTAAACTCTCAACGTTAGAAATAAATGTCAAATTACTACAAACGAAAACAAGACTGCACATGCACACGCAATAAATATAAGCCGTCATATGCCAGATATTATGAAGGCTGACTCTTCCAGTTGGCCGAGGTCCCGACAAGTGAAAACTATTGTTGTTTGAGAAAGCAGCGGGTTGTGGCGCAACGACGGCCGTCTGCATGGGCACATACACGCACACACTGTAGCAGAGGTTTATCTAGGTTACGGCAAGGAAATTGATAGCCCAAACAAGTTCAAATTAGGAACACATCAATCATGGGGTCCATAGCCTTGTGATTACACACACTGGGCGAGGAAGAAGACCCGTGGAGTAACGATATCCCATCCTGTTAATACTCTGCTAGCATTATAAAGGCAACATTAATTACCGTCTAAATATAGTCAGCAGTTCTCACAAGCTCACGGATTCACTGGTGGCCTACGTGCGGTTACCACAAGCGTCATGTATCAAAGCTTGTTATTAACATTACTGGTGTCCACACCTGTGGAGTAACGGTTAGCGCGTCTGGCCGCGAAACCAGGTGGCCCGGGTTCGATTCCCGGTCGGGGCAAGTTACCTGGTTGAGGTTTTCTTCCGGGGTTTTCCCTCAACCCAACATGAGCAAATGCTGGGTAACTTTCGGTGTTGGACCCCGGATTCATTTCACCGGCATTATCACCATTCAGACGCTAAATAACCTAGATGTTGATAAAGCGTCGTAAAATAACCTACTAAAAAAATATCACTGGTGAACAGTGATTTTGTTAAATGTACAATTTCTGCTGTTTCTTTTTAATGTCATCTGCTGATTCCAAAAATGAAGCCAGAATTTTTCTACCATTCACCATTTTTTTGTAGTTTTAGAAAAATTGATTTATTTTTTTTATTATTATATACAGTCCTTAACATGCTAATGGAAAAAAAAAAATTCAATTTTTTTTTTTTTTTTTTTTTTTTTTTTTTTTTTTTTTTTTTTTTTTTTTTTGCTTTAACTATAACTTTGGATCATTGTTGCCTGTGAAGTCAGAATTCATAAAAATAAATTTTATTCCTCATATTGTAGGAACATAGATTCAGGGTGTTTGAGAATAAGGTGCTAAGGAAAATATTTGGGGCTAAGCGGGATGAAGTTACAGGAGAATGGAGAAAGTTACACAACACAGAACTGCACGCATTGTATTCTTCACCTGACATAATTAGGAACATTAAATACAGACGTTTGAGATGGGCAGGGCATGTAGCACGTATGGGCGAATCCAGAAATGCATATAGAGTGTTAGTTGGGAGACCGGAGGGAAAAAGACCTTTAGGGAGGCCGAGACGTAGATGGGAGGATAATATTAAAATGGATTTGAGGGAGGTGGGGTGTGATGATAGAGACTGGATTAATCTTGCACAGGATATGGACCGCTGGCGGGCTTATGTGAGGGCGGCAATGAACCTTCGGGTTCCTTAAAAGCCACATGTAAGTAAGTAAGTAAGTAAGTAAGTATTCCTCATATTGTAAGAGTTAGTATTAATTCTCAATTGAGTTGAAACTTACATTCATGAAATAAATCTCATAATCCGTATTTTCTTTATCCTAATTTTAAGTGTGGTAAAAGTGTCTTATAAAGTGAAACATGCCTCGAAATACTGTGTAAATCACATAAACAATCTTTGTTATAATTTACAATACATGTTGGGAAATGTTCAGCTAAGCCTCGTGTTAATAACGTATATCAAAATACGATTGATTATTTATTCCGTCAATATGGCTTAACCAATGAATTACATATGAAAGAAAATATTGATGTGTTATATCCTATTTAATCTTGATACTAACGTTTTCGCCCCTAGTGGGGCATCTTCAGGTACAAGATAGGAGTATCATCTAAAATCAATTACAAACAAGTTTTACATTTGAAAATGCCAAGACTAGAGTATATGTCGGTATGGATAATATTGTCACTATGTCATATGTTACTTATACAGGGACATAATTTTATTTTTACTTCAATTTTTATTGTACCTGAGTTTTTTAATGTACTTCACTCCCACCCCTTCTACTAATGAAGTTCAACCGTCCTCCACACAGATCCAAGACCGCATTTACAGTCATAGTAAACAGTACGTTCCAAAAATATGTTCGCGTTTTCCAATGACGAAAGAGCTTTCAATATTGAATCATTTTTGCTCAGATACTGTCGTCCATTTGTCTATGTCGTATCCCGGTTTCCCCCACTTTCTTTTATTCGCCAGCTAGTGGCTGGGCTGTTTTAGGTCTTTTCTGAGAACATTAATTTCTGTAGCAATTGGACGTCTACGTAATATTATACAACTGTTTAAAATAACTTAAATAAAAGGGCCTCGTTAAGTAATTAACTGTCACGTGATTTCCGCTCTTTCTACGATCCTACGACATAACCACTTGGACGGACAGTATAGTATGTCTGAGTAATTTTATCTTTTCGGATCGGGCAGAAGTGAAGACTGAATTTACAGTACGTAAGGTACTCTTTTATAGAGTAGGTACAGAACTATTTCAACATGAGTTACTAGTTATGAAAGACGAAACTGGTAATTGGGATTAGGTATAATATTCTATAGCGCGATAATATGCACATTAGAACTGAAGCCTGTAACGAAATGAACGGCCACCATTTAAAAAAAAGTGTTTAAATATCCATATTATGATTATTTTTCAATTTAACTTAATTCTCTATAGTGTACGCTAATGTGCTGTAGACAGTATAATATACACTGCATAATGAATACGTCCACATGGACAGTTTAGTTCGTGAGTAAAAACACTTATTGTTAATACTGTACTGTATTTTGATTAAACAAAAACCTAATGAAAATTATCAAACTCAAAATCGCGATATTTCCTAGTTTACGTTAATGGATGAACTACTTTTCTTCCCTCCTATACGTAGGAAAGTGATTTGTTTGTATATTACGCCAGTATCATCGAACTCCAGTCGTGGAAGGGGGGTAGCAAACGGCGTTGATCCAAAGGTATAGCCAGGTTAATATTAAAAATGTTAGTAAAAATAAAATGATGTCCCTGTACATTGCTTAGACCGTGCAATCTACGAAGACAGATATCTTTCTTCTGTGGTTAAAACATGTTTTGTGTGCAATGCAGAAAATTAGTTTATCTTCTTATTTGAACACCCAGTAAATTATTCCATTTCCGTGCATTTTATACGTGATAAAATAAACTACCTACAAATAGATGTCATGATAAAGAACTGAATTTCTGTGAAACGCGTAAAATCTATAATTAGAAACTATGTGTCAACTCATGACATGGATTACTTAATGAAATTAGCGTCAAGGTCTCCTTAGAAGAGGCCACTGTTTGAATAAACGGGTGGATCCGAACCATGTAATTCACGGTCAGAGAGATACAATAACCTAGCAAAGGGCGTAGATGATTGTGACTTGAATAAACTGTTCCACTTAACACTTCTAAAACACGCAAATTATCTGCCAGCTAATCCGGACCGAAAACCATGGGTATTATGCGAAAGGAAAAAAGCGATGTTGACAGGTGTATACACACATACACCCGCCATAAATTACAGGCGATGATGCGATGAGAAATTAACGGCTATGCGAGTCACGGCTCCAGCGCGCAGGTTGTGCAACCTTCGAGTTGTTCTTGATTTGAAATTCTGTTCCATCCAGCCAGTCACGAATCTACGGCGGTGAAAATACGAAAGTCGGAAGCAAGAACTTATGGGTATGGGAGGAGGGCACAGGATGTATTTAAGTTCAGTTCTAATACTAGAGTCAATGGAAAAACTACCGGAGAATGGAAGTTCGTGAGATTAAATGGTAGGAAATGGCTCCGTTAATGAAACTATGGAGTGGCGTTAGGTTTCCAGTTACTGCATAGTGCTGAACAATTACGTCGTTTCCGAAAGGAACACTTCAAGTTATTTCATGTTGCTCGTTTGGGATCACAGCTGTAGACATCGGAGTACATTCACTTTATTTAAGTAATATTGGGCGGAACATTTTAATAAATGTGAAATTTATGCAAGGCTGTATTTTATTGAACACCGATTTTAACATCTAGAGTCTAGACACAATATCTTACGATAATAAGGGATCCACGACAAATATACGCAGTGATGCTCTTGTCACACTCACCACCACCACCATCATCATCATCATCATCATCATCATCATCATCATCATCATCATCATCATCATCATCATCATCCAGTGGCGACTCGTTATATTTTTTGTATGTAGGATTTGAGATTGATGAGTGATGACCAAGACAGAAACTAATAATAATAATAATAATAATAATAATAATAATAATAATAATAATAATAATATTATTATTATTATATTAGTAATAATAATAGTACTAATAATGTTATTAATAATAATATTAATATTAATAATAATAATAGTAATAATAATAATAATAATAATAATAATAATAATAATAATAATAGAGCATGCAAAATCAATACAAATAGGTCTGCATTAGTCTTTGGCTCACCATTCTGGAACTGGCAATTTATTAGTAGTGAAGTTCGATTCTCCTCCCCTTTTTAGTTGCGAAGATGGCTCCTTAGCCAATGTACTGCCCGATATTTACCGATGCTCCGTTGTACGTTTGCGTAATTAATTTCTTGCTGTAGTTAAAATTCTTCCAAATGATCAAATACAACTTCAGATATTTTTTCGGCTGTCCTGTCACCTGAAAGTCCTGTTAATTCTTGTATTTATTGTAGGTTATTTTCTTTATTTTTATATAATTATATTTTTTATTCATTTTATATTTTATAACTTATTATATAATTTTAAATTATTTATTATTTCGTTTATTCTATTCTTTTAAAATGACCAATGAACTGCATTTAAGAAGGCTATAAGGATACTTGAAAATTCTTATTGTAGTCTCTGACAGGGTCTCCACCACCCAGAAAGAAGGGTCGTAGTATTAGGATACGCGGTCATATCCTCAAACACGTTTAAACTCTAGCCATATCCCGCCCTCCGCACCCTCCCCTGTCCGCTAACTTCAATGCTAGAAATACCGTTTGCTGTAAGATATTTGGACGATTTCTCGGAAATTATTTCTGAGCTGTGCAGTGGCGACAACTCACGACAGAAAGTTGAAGCTTAAAGGAAATTATTACGTCGGGACGCATTGAAAATAAAAATCTGTAATTAAAATGTTCTCTATCCTCAGAGGCACGAAATTAAACTGTAGGATCATCCTCATATCCTTCATGGAGGAATCGCCACTGCCATCATCATCACCATCATCATCATCATCATCGTCACCACCACTACAACAACAACCACCACCACCAGCTTCTTTCATAGCTCGAGCCATTGGGTGTGTTCATCCACACTGAGGATTGTGAACCAATACTGACACATTTATACAATGAAAACTTATTCATTTTTATATTTATACAATACACATTCACATATTTAGTACACATTCATACCACGGTTTAAGCCACAGTCGCATTTGTCGCATTTTGCTACTCGACTTCTAAAAATGCAACAAACTTTGAGTGTAGGCTAAATGTGCAAAAATGCGACAACCACATTGGACTTCAGAAACGAAGATGGTAATGGAGAAAATGAAATCAGAGATGTGTTTGAACTAATCTGAATTTAAATTAAATGCTAATGGCATGGGCAATGTTCAAAAAGATATTGAGCAATAGATGTTCAGGAATTGATTTCAAAGAGTTGATGCAAGTCATATAAGTTAAGTGAACAATTTTTTCTAATTGATTTATATAATTCCAGCGCATACTGTAAATTGTGAGTGAGGATTTAGTTGCATGAATCTTGTAAAAACTGGAATTAGAAACCGCCTTTTAGTAAAAAGAGTTAGCACTCTGCTAACAATAAATCTTGAAGGGCCTACTAGTAAAGAATTTCAATGTTTAGAGTGCTCATAAAATAACGTATTTTAATGTGATGTAAATTCAGCAGTAATTGATTCTAAACATGCCTACGTCTAATGATTTACTTACATAAGCATATCTAGAATGTGATAAGATGGATTGAAAGTAATAAAACTCCAAGAAGCAAATTGCATAACTGTTTGTTTCTGCATACTTATTAATTTTATCTTTCTGCACAATTATTTTTAATATTGTACAAGAATTTCGCAATTTTAACAAATATAAGTTTTCATTTGTGCATTTTTGCGATAATTATTTATTTTCTAGCTTAAACATTGATTCATACATTAGCAGAATTATACAATAATCACTCATACATTGATATAGTAAAAAGAATAATAAATTGTAGTCTACATTGGTACATTTTGAAATGACAATCATACATGGATATACAATAAGCACTAATCTAGACGTTAAAATTGGTAGGCTACATTAAAGCCGTTAGTTCCCTGGTACAGGAGAAGAGAAGACCTGATGGCCTTATCTCTACCAAGTTAAATAAATAAATGGATGAATGAATGAATGAATGAATGAATAAGTAAGTAAGTAAACAAACAAGCAAGCAAGCAAGCAAGCAAGCAAGCAAACAAACAAACAAACAAACAAATAAATAAATAAATAAATAAATAAATAAATAAATAAATAAATAAATAAATAAATAAATAAATAAATAAATAAATAAATAAATAAATAAATAAATAAATAAATAAAATAAATGAATAAATAAATAAAATAAATGAATAAATAAATAAATAAATAAATAAATGAATAAATAAATAAATAAATAAATAAGTAAATAAATAAACAAATAAATAAATAAATAAATAAATAAATAAATAAATAAACAAATAAATAAATAAAATAAATGAATAAATAAATAAATAAGTAAATAAATAAACAAATAAATAAATAAATACACACTTACATATTGACACACTTATACAAAAGGGCTGATACACTACTGCAAGGATGCGTAAGTATTTTGAACCAAACTTTACAAAACCAGCACCAAACTTAATCAACGCAATATGACAACAGACTAACTGAAGGAAGCTGTTCCTGAGGGAAAACCGCGTTCTATTTTAGTGGAAACTGCATCAGTCACTAGCGACAAGCTACCGCAAATTTTGTTAGATTTGTTCATCACACAAGTGAGCAAAGAGCGAGACGATGGTGGGAACGCGCACCCCAGGGGCCGGTGGTAACCTCCATCGAGTGATTGAAGGTACATTGCAGGGGATTGAGGATATCCTGCCTGCCTGCCTAGCGCTGTGACCCTTACCCTCCCGGAGCCGATGCATCAGAGTTCGCCCGCTTCGCTGTCCAAAACCCCGACCAATGTTGCGAAAGAAAATAACGGAGCACCAACAACTCTGTTCTTTTCTCATATAAACCTCGACGTAGAAAAAATAACTCCGTTTTGGAACGCCTTATGTGTATAATCTACAGGGGTATTCAGAATGTGAGCGACACAAGTTTCTAATGACACTGAAAACTCGGTGTACGCGAAAGAAGTATATAATATGTATAATATAAAAGTCAATAAAAGGGCGTCAATATAGTGGTCATGCAATAGTTATTCAATAGGAGAAAATAATAAATTATACTTTACATCGCTATCTGAACGGCTATTCAGACTCTTAGGAAGAGACCTGCAGCTGAAATATAGTCGGGAAACTTGAAAACACAGTTTTAGGAGGCAATTTGAAATAACGTGCTACGCTTAAAGCCTAGCTGTGTTTCAGTCTACTCTTCAAATCCTGGAAAATGACATTTTAATCCGTGGCGCGACAGCTCATGGAGGACCAAGGCCGACCAGCCGATTGCTGGTCTCACGTGCAAATGCCTCAGCAGAAGTGAACGATCATCCAACCAGAAATGGGGATAATCTGTGGTCAGCACAATCAAAATTACATTGATTTCATTGAAATAGTCAAAAGAAGGATAGCAATGGCCAAGGAAGCTTTTAATAGAAAAAAAAAAAACATTTTCTGCGGACCTCTGGAAAAATAACTAAGGAAGGGACTAGTGAAGTGTTTTGTATGGAGTGTGGCATTGTATGGGGCAGAAACATAGACATTACGACGAAGTGAAGAGAAGCGAATAGATGCATTTGAAATGTGGATATGGAGAACAATGAAACGTGTGAAGTGAACAGATAGAATAAGAAATGAAGCTGTGTTGGAAAGAGTGGGTGAAGAAAGAATTATGCTGAAACTGACCAGGAGGAGGAAAAGGAATTGGTTGGGTCACTGACTGAGAAGAAACTGCCTACTGAAGGATGCACTGGAAGGAATGGTGAACGGGAGAAAAGTTCGGGGTAGAAGAAGATATCAGGTTATAGACGACATTAAAAATATGGATCATATGAGGAAACGAAAAGGAAGGCAGAAAATAGGAAAGATTGGAGAAAGCTGGGTTTGTAGTGAAAGACTGCTCTTGGACAGAACACTAAATGAATGTATGTATGTATGTATGTATGTATGTATGTATGTATGTATGTATGTATGTATGTATGTATGTATGTATGTATGTATGTGTGTATGTATGTATGTATGTATGTATGTATGTATGTATGTATGTATGTATGTATGTATGTATGTATGTATTCCTGGAAATCCCTTAAGTAAAAATCGTAGTCCTACCTCGGAGTGAGAGAAGTGATCAACAGCCTTGGAACTCGGAGCTTACATATATGTTTCTTAGCCACGCCCATAACTTACAAATAAATAAATAAATAAATAAATAAATAAATAAATAAATAAATAAATAAATAAATAAATAAATAAATAAATAAATAAATAAATAAATAAATAAATAAATAAATAAAAAAGTAAGTAAGTAAGTAAATAAATAAATAAGACGAAAATAAAACGAACAACATTAGTACTACACATGACATCGGCCTAGAATGAAAACTACTTCTCTCCGGTTTTTTTTTATAGGATACAGAAAAAGCTTGTATTCTGCATACTCTGAAATTGGTACTTCATATTGGAACTGTTGCAATATTTTTCTTAATGAAATGAATGAAGAAATTCTTCACTATTTTTAATAGGCCTCTTTCATTCTGGAATCACTTTTACTGTTTCAGCATTGAGAACTCCAATAGGTGTAAGGCCCAACGATACCAAAAGCTTCTATTCCATTCATACAACTTTTTCGCTGTGTAGAGCTTATTGGTGCTTCATGAATCTCTCGTGAATTTTCACCTGACTAGTAGGCCTAATTGTGGTTGTGGTTCTTAAAGAAAACTTATGGGATAGAAGTTGGTTTCATTATCCATTAGCTTATAGAGTATTAAAGTCTGGATTAATTTCTCATGACGTTACATTTCAGACTAAATCCAATACCTTAACTAATTTTTTTTAGCTTCACTATGCTCGCCATGGCCTTCATTAATAAGTTATATAGAGCACATCTAGGTCAGAAAGCATGGGTAGACATAACGGCTCGGTTAGAAAAGCCAACGTACTATAGTAGGAACGATCATGATTTTAAAATTAAATGTAGGAAACAGAAAACGGATGTAGTTAAATTCTCATTTTTAAATAGAACTATAAATGATTGGAATGACCTACCTGCAGCGGTCTTTGAGGGCTGTCCTTCCTTAAGGAGTTTCAAGAATAATTTAAAAAGTTGTGTATCAAGTGCAAATTAAAATTAAGGTGACATTTAACATTTAATTTTTTAAGGTGACATGTATTTATTTAGCCTGACGAATTACTTCCTTGGTTTGAATTGTAAATTATTTAAAAATAGCGTATAAGAGGGCCTTAGACTAGAAATGTTTAGTTCAAATGTAGTTCTGTTTATGAGTATAGTATGCATAAGGGTGTAATTATTTGACTTATTTGAACTGTTGTATCAGTGAAGCGAGGTGACTCAGTGAAGTTATGGTTTTACAGTGCAGTGAATAGTTCCGATCAGTGATAATTTATAGCGTCAATGAAATGTGTTCTATAGTGTCAGTGAAATGTGTTATAGTGTGTCAGTGAAATGTGTGCTAAAGTGTCAGTGAAATGCGTCATAGTGCCACTACAGTTAGTGAGATGAGAATAAAGTGAAAGACAATTGAAACTTATGTAGGGCCTATACATAATTATGTAGGTTGTATTGTAAAATTAGGTATTGTATTTATGTTTTATTATTATTGTGTTAAATTATATTGTGTATTCTTATTGTATTGTGTATAAAATTGTATTGTGTATTGTATAATTGTATTGTGTATTGTAAATTTATTGTGTATTGCTTATCATTTTTTTGTGTATTGTTTATATTGTGTATACCACTGCCACCGGGTGCTTGCCCACTTGCAGTGTAAATAAATACATACATACATACATACATACATACATACATACATACATACATACATACATACAAGTAATTTAAAATTAAAACTAGTTCACTTCAATTGCCTCACTCTGTATATTAACTTTAATTATAGAATGACAGGGCGAATGTTTCCTGAAATAAAATTTTAGGTCCGATATATATACGATATACTAACCCATGCAAATTACGTTACAACACTTGGAGTGTCTTGGAAGTTTCTAATGAAATGCTAACTTGGGGATGATATATGCAATAATTTTTGTGTACTTCATATCACACAGTTTAAATCAATTTGCAGTTACTCTTAGAAGTCTGAGCAGTGAAGGAAAAGAACTGTAATTTAATTCCAGTTGTGTACTGAGTTGCTTGGAAACTTGACTTGTAAATTACAAAAGGAAAGAGTGAGCGAGACAGACATAAGCAGTTTCTGTAAGACTTTCTTTTCCTCATTACTGATAGAGTTAGAGCCAGTTGTAGAAGCAGTCTTTCTCCGTCTCTTAGCGCCGGTCTGTCGACTGTACTTTAATTTGATTGTGAAAGCAATAAACTATTCGGTTCCTCACTCCCACGTTCTTGAGAACAGATACTTGGGCCTCGCCAGAACTAACCTTTTTACCAACTTTTCTCTGCCTTAAATACTACATAACTCGCATCTATCGGCCCGAATAAAAAGAAAGAGACGATAAAAAGTTAGCTTGTTGGTTGTTTGGTTCCTCATAATTCGGCAAAGTCATTGCTTCTTCACGAATGTTTTTCAATTAATTGATAGCCACTTGCAATACTGTACTCCAACCACGAGAAAGTCTCCAGGGAATGAAACGGAGCGGGGTGATGCTGTGAATGAATGTTGATGTCATAAGGTCACACACGTGGGTACTCGTATCTCTATCGGCTATCTCTCAAAGCACAAACCATAACATTGATATACACATTTTTATACTACCGTAGTTACAAAATTAGATCACTGTTAATCTCCTGGTCTTTTAATCCCTCTATACAGGAAATAACATATGCAGGAGAGCGCATGATTTTTAAACTGACGTTATAACTAATATTATCTATCTACTTCGCTCCAATAGATGACGCAATAGTAAGCACATCCCTTTCACGGTTTATCTCCTGGTTGGAGAACAGTATCTGCCCCTCATACTACCGTCTGTGAACATCTTTACTAACGGTAGTGAGATTTTAAATATTATATGCTTCCTCTTTTTTCTGTCACTTACCGTCCCAATATTGCTATCGTGGTGAACTTTATTATCGAAAGTCATCATAAGTTGAGAGTGGACACAATTTTTTTTTCTATTTGGGTTATTTTACGACGCTTTATCAACTGCTATAGTGATAATGCCAGCAAAATGAGCCAGGATCCAGCGCCGAAAGTTACCCAGCATTTGCTCTTAATGGGTTGAGGGAAAACCCCAGAAAAAAACGCCAAACAGGTTACTTGTCCCAGCTAGTATTTGAATCCGGAAATCAGCCGGACAGCCGTCTTGTTGAAAAATGTAATTATCACTGTCCTCATATCGTAAAAATATTTTTGTCATATAGCAGAAGGACAATGTTTTACAGAAACTAATTTTTATTATAGTAGAAGATAGAGTAATGGAGGAAAAAATGTTGAATATTTCCAAAATTTTACTGCCGTAAGCTGTACCTAACCACTTAACTGTTTCATAAGTGTTAAAATTGGTTAAGATTTTTGTAAGAGTTAAGGTTGGTTCACAAGAAACAGGGAACGGAAACGACAACGAGAACGAGAATCAAAATATTGTTAAAATCAATGTATTTAAATGTGAGCATTCATAATTAACTATTGTGAATGATCACATTGAAATATATTTATTTTAACATTATTTTCATTCTCGTCCTCGTTGTCGTTTCCGTTCCCGGTTTATAGTGAACCAGCCTTTACAAGTGTAAGCTGTTAATACTTTCTTCAGCTTAGTGCTAAGAGTGATTTAATGTGTTCTAAAGTTTTTGTGTTGTTTTTTGTTGCGTTTATGTAGTGATTTTATATTTGTGTTATTGTTTTGTACCTGTATTACTTTTTTGTATTTGTGTTGTTTGGTTTTCTTTGTATTAGCGTGTTATTTTGTGTTTTGTTTTGTATTGGTATTCGTTGTGTTTTTTGTGTTGTATTTTGTGTCCTTTTTGTGTTTGATCATTTTGCACTGTACTAACATTACCACCTGGTATCTGCCCACTAGTAATTCAGTATTTGTGCTGTTTGATTTTCTTTGTATTAGCGAGTCATTTTGTGTTTTGTTTTGTATTGGTATTTGTTGTGTTTTTTGTGTTGTATTTTGTGTCCTTTTTGTGTTTGATCATTTTGCACTGTACTAACATTACCACCGGGTATCTGCCCACTATTAATTCAGTATTTGTGCTGTTTGATTTTCTTTGTATTAGCGTGTTATTTTGTGTTTTGTTTTGTATTGGTATTCGTTGTGTTTTTTGTGTTGTATTTTGTGTCCTTTTTGTGTTTGATCATTTTGCACTGTACTAACATTACCACCTGGTATCTGCCCACTATTAATTCAGTATTTGTGCTGTTTGATTTTCTTTGTATTAGCGAGTCATTTTGTGTTTTGTTTTGTATTGGTATTTGTTGTGTTCTTTATGTTGTATTTTGTGTCTGTTCATCTTTGTACTGTACTAACATTACCACCTGGTATCTGCCCACTAGTAATTCAGTATTTGTGCTGTTTGATTTTCTTTGTATTAGCGTGTCATTTTGTGTTTTGTTTTGTACTGGTATTTGTTGTGTTGTTTGTGTTGTATTTTGTCTGTTCATCTTTGTACTGTACTAACATTACCACCTGGTATCTGCCCACTAGTAATTCAGTATTTGTGCTGTTTGATTTTTTTGTATTAGCGTGTTATTTTGTGTTTTGTTTTGTACTGGTATTTGTTGTGTTCTTTGTGTTGTATTTTGTGTCTGTTCATCTTTGTACTGTACTAACATTACCACCTGGTATCTGCCCACTAGTAATTCAGTATTTGTGCTGTTTGATTTTCTTTGTATTGGCATGTTATTTTGTGTTTTGTTTTGTATTGGTATTTGTTGTGTTTTTTGTGTTGTATTTTGTGTCTGTTCATCTTTGAACTGTACTAACATTACCACCGGGTATCTGCCAACTAGTAATTCAGTATTTGTGCTGTTTGATTTTCTTTGTATTAGCGTGTCATTTTGTGTTTTGTTTTGTATTGGTATTTGTTATGTTCTTTGTGTTGTATTTTGTGTCTGTTCATCTTTGTACTGTACTAACATTACCACCGGGTATCTGCCCACTTGTAATTCAATACATAGCTCATTCATTCATATACATTTATAAACATTATCAAAGCAATGTTTTATATTGTCTCAGATAGAGATGAGCAGTTGTGGTGAACCATCATTATGGGAGTTTAACTTACTGCAGATATATCAAAGTAAAATAACACGAAATAAGGCCATACTTCCAGCACTCGTGTTATCCTCTCGAGGGAATGAAAAGTAAAGATATACAGAAGAACTCTGCATTAAAAAATACATTAGGAAAATTTGCCAAGTTCCGTGGTTTGTTTTGAAAGAAGACGTGATAAAAGCAAGTTTCGTCCAAGGAACTGAAGAAAGTCGAGCACAGAAAAGTTGGTAGATAGTGCACCATTTGCTCTGTCAACGGAGTTGCGATATTCTTAAAACTTGTTCCGACATACCTCTGAGCTTCGCGTGCATTAAAATTTCATGTCAAAACGGATTATGTGTTTAGCTGAAAAAATTACAGATTTAATCTATCTCGAACGCAAACAAATCCAGTACGAAAACAACTATTGCTAGCAATATATTGCCAAACATCCATATACTGCGCAGTGTGATTTCAATTATGAATTGCAATAAAAATTACAAGTTTCGTTTTTTTTTCGTTGTTGGTAACTCTATAGCATCAAGAAAAATTCACCGGGAGCCGAGCCCGGGAATCGAACCCAGGACCTCCGGATCTGCAAGCCAGCATGCTGACAACAGACCACGGAGGCAGTCACAAGTTTCGTCTAATAATTTATTTTATGCAGTTCTAGCATTAAAACACGCTTGTTATGACGCTATAAATCCTGCACAATTCTGGCACTGGTGCCAGAAAAGTTTACCTAGCAACTAGTATTACAGACGTCATCACCGCTTTCACAACACAATTTTATACAACGTACCTGTAAGAAAAAGATTAAAAACGACAACAAAATAACACTGTCTTAGAAACGGTCACTTAGCAACCATGCAATATATTACGTCATACCCAGTACTCATGTCTCTACTATGTTATAACATTAAATTTATAATAGCTTTTTTTTTTTACATATTTTAATGCTAGAATAGCATAAAACGTTGTATGTAACACGTGTATAATCTTCATTATAAACATTAGTGGAAATAAGCGCGCTGGCGTAAATTAACTCGTACCATTATTTCCAAGATTATACACTAGTTACATAAATTACTAGTTACATAATTCACCAGAAGTAGGTTATAAATCATTCGATGGACTATTTGATAACAGTAAATTATTTGACCAAGTACAGCTTAAGAGGAGCAGGTACTGCCTATCTGGACATAGCTACGCATAGCTCAGAAACTACTTGAGATAGAAAAACAATTTTTACAACACTTATCAATCTTAAAGTCCTCTATTTTTTTTAAAACAAAATGTATTATTGTATCTTTAAAATTGTGGTCTCAAAATATAACATGTGATTAAAATTTAAAAAAAAATTAGGTCACAATAAAAAAATTTTTATCAATTATAGGAATTGAATGTACTTAATGAAATTATTCTGATACATAGATAAAGGTTATAAATATAATATGTAAAAATTTCAAATCTCTATGTTCAATGGTTTCAGAGCTACGCGTACCTGAACTCTGTGATTTTAACATTGTCGAGATAGGCAGTACCTGCACCCCTTAATTCGGAAATATCAAATTTAAGACAGAGAGAGAAATGCTGGTTTTTTTACAACCCTACATAATTCAGTTCGTAAAAATTTACTCTTCTTGATAATGTGTTCTACACATAATGAGATTTGGACGTTTTGATTATACATAGGCTAAGTATCAATTATTATTAGAACTACAAAAATTATAAGCCTACGTAGTCTTGATTCTCTCGAAGTACCCGATTCACACTGTTTTTTTCATTTTGACGAATACATGGACAGGATGGGACTCAGGGATGGTCGTCCAGACCTCTTCTTAATACTGAGACAAATCTATAGTATGGGAGAGATTTTCAAGCGTGTAGTGGCAAAACTGCACCATAAATAATGCGCAAAGCACAGCTAACAATTGCGTTAAATGGGTGATGGTTCAACTTTCTACTTTCTACAACTTTAAGGGAGATCTACATATTTTGTACATTTCATCCCCTTCCTGTAAGTATTCTTGGATATAGGTTTCATTAGGATCAGCTGAATGGTTTTGATTTACTCAAATTAAAAAAAAATATATATAGCTATATATATATATATATTTTTTTTTAAACCTATCTCTTCTTACAAAATTTAAGTTTCATGCATGATTCTTTTTTTACGACATCTTTGATATTATTAGAAAAAAAACTAAGTACTCAGAATTTTAAATTTACATGTATAAATGGAGAAAACAATTAAAACAATTTATGCAAATTCAAAATTTAAATTTTTAATGTTCATTAAATATGTTCTAATTTTTTTTAATTTCGAAAGTATTTAGTTTATAAAAATGCTGCTCGATTTTGTTAACAACAGTATATCGATGAATAAGAAATGATACCTCGTATCTATAAAAATGGTCACTTAGTTTAACTACACTATTATTTAACTACGTTATTATTATTATTATTATTATTATTATTATTATTGTTAATTAATATTTTTCCTTCGAGTAGGAGATCTCGGAAAGCAGAAAATATATAACAATTTTGTCTATTTTGAGCAAAATTAATTTTTAAAACAGTTGTTTGATTTATCTGCAAATTTACAGATATGAGGTGTTACTTCTTAGCCATCGATATATGCAGTAAAATTTCATGTTTCTAGCATTAAAAGCGTAAGAATCTTTACACTTTGAATATACCCGTAGATCACTGAACTTGATCAACATATAAATAGGAGATGACTAAATCATTTTTCAGAAAAAAAAATACGATTTACCATTGAAAATTATCAACATTTCACACTTCTCCCCCCCCCCGTAACAGCGGTTGGACATGTATGCTTTTTTTAGTTTGTTATTTAACGACGGTGTATCAACTACTAGGTTATTTAGCGTCGATGGGATTGGTGATAGCGAGATGATATTTGGCGAGATGAGGCTGAGATTCGCCATAGATTACCTGACATTCGCATTACGATTAGAGAAAACTTCGGAAAAACCCAACCAGGTAGTCAGCTCAAGCGGAAATCGAACCCACGCTCTAGCGTAACTCCGGATCGACAGGCAAGCGCCTTAGTTAACTGAGCTACTCCGGTGACCGACAAGTATATTAATGAGCAGGAAGCAAAAAACATCGTAACAACGTCGTGATGTAAAAGGAACTACAAAATCAGTACCGGTAACAACTTACATTCACATATTATTATTTTAGCATTTCACTAGCTTATAGAACCCCGCTAAAAGATTCCGAATCTTAAGCCTTTGAACGTAGTAGCTTTATAAGAAGCAATTCCCATAGCTCCGTCTTGCATTCCATGGCTAAACAAACCTTTCTGAAAAAGTTTCAGCTTCCCTTTCCTTTGACTACAACGGAAAAGACTCCATAATTCTGCTCCTTGCTGTGCATTCATTTTGGAGCTATTTTTTGAAATATTACCCAGGTTTAAAGAAATGGCTCGGCAAAAGGAGCATTTCCGATAAGGCACGGCACACCTAAAAAAAGAAGAAAAGAAGCAGTAGGGGAAAGAGAAAGATGCTGAATCTTCAAGTTCTTCGAAACATCGGGATGCAACGCGAGAGAGCAATGGGTCCATGAGACTCCTGTCATTTGTTTCCAGAAATAACTTCGGATTCCTCACTTGAGACGGATGCTGAGATTTATGTGCAGTCTATAGCTGCTGCGAGATACACCTGGAAGAGCGCCGAAACTATTTTACGGTTGTACGATTCCATCTAAGTCGTGGTGTACAAGCTTGTAGTCATGTAATAACAACATAAAAGGAATTACTATATAAGTGAATAAATGCTTTTTCCAATTGATGATAATGTTTACATGATAACTTTTTTCGCAGCTAGCGAAATATAGGGTGCAAAAAAATTTTGTTCCCTATGTTATGTGTATGCAAACATTTTCCGGGGGAAAAAAATAATTAGAAAATGCAAAGAAAATAAAATATATTTCTCAATATTACCTCATCTCCGTTTCAAATCTGTTCACAGACACGCTAATTCATTCATAGTTCACTCTGTGTTTTCTGCTCAATGGCAGGTCTTTCACTATAAACCCAGCATTAGAAAATTTTCCCCATTTCCCGCCATCCTTTTCGTCTCCGCGTATGATCCGTATATCTTAAAATGCCGTCTATAATCTGATAACTTCTTCTGCCTGGAACTCTTCTCTCGTTCACTATTCCTTCCAGTACACCTTTCAGTAGATAGTTTCTTCTTAGCCAGTGACACAACAAATTTCTTATTCTCTTTCTGATCAGTTTCAGCATCATTCTTTCTTCATATACTCTTTCCAACACAGCTTCATTTCTTATTCTGTCTGTCCACTTCACAAGTTCCATTCTTCTTCATATCCACATTTAAAATGCTTCTATTCGCTTCTCTTCACTTCGTTGTAACGTCCATGTTTCTGCCCCATACAATGCCACACTCCATACAAAGCACTTCACTAGTCTCTTATACAGAGTTGTTTCCGATCTCTGGAAACGAATTTTGAATGAAGTCATGTGCGTCAGGAATCACACAACAGCTGAACTGTGGTACGAGGTGACAGACCAATAGTAAGTGATCTCACAGTCAGAGTGCATGGTGTCTCATAGCAGCAATGACCAAGAAAATCGAGCCTTTTTGGGAGGTGTATATTGCGTCCCTTTCCAAAGCCAAACAGTTACGTGAAAATAAAGAAGCCTGCAAAAAACATGGTTTCGTTATTTCAAAGAAAGGCACTTCTGTGTACCTAATAAGACTGGCAAAGCTCGAATGGGATTAATTCTAGAGGGGAAAAAGCAAGCAAATCCACCCCTCGCCACACGCCGTACCCCTCGAAATGATACAAATTAATCACATCGGAGCTTTGCCAGTCTCATTAGGTACACAGAAGATGCCTTTCTTTGAAATAACGAAACCACGTTTTTTGCAGGCTTCTTTTATTTTCACTAAACTGTACTTGGCATCGGGAAGAGCTGTAATGTTCCCCTCCCAAAAAGGCTCGATTTCCTTGGCCATTGGTGCTGTGAGACACCGTGCATTTTGACTATGAAATCACTCAGTACTGGTCTGTCACCTCTCACCACAGTTCAGCTGTCGTGTGACTCCTGACGCTTATGATGTCATTCAAAATTCGTTTCCAGAGATCGGAAACAACCCTCTGTAGTATTATACATCCTATTATAGTTCCTTTACCGTAAACTGGGGTTACTTTGAACACAGAGGAAACTTTGAACATTTTTTCAGAAAATCGTAAGTAGGTTTCTACATGCTGCACTTGTTTATAGATTGAGGTAAATTATCATAAAATCATTCTCATACCAAATTTACCTCTATCTATAAAAAGTGCAGCCAGTTTGGGAAAGAAAAGTCCTGAGAAAGATATATGGTCCCCATTTTGAAAATGGTCAGTTTAGAAGTAGAACAAATAACGAACTAATGGAACTGTATGGAGAACCAAGTGTAGTTTCCTTCATTAAGAAAGGCAGATTAGATGGTTGGGACATCTTGAACGTATGCCAGAGGGCCGACTACCTAAACGGGCATTATATGGACACCCTGGAGGATTAAGGAAGAGAGGAAGACCAAGGCTGAGGTGGCTTCAGGATGTGGAGGATGATCTGAGGAGAGTTGGATGCAAGAGATGGAGACAACGGGCTCAAGATAGAGATGAATGGTTTCTACTTATTAAGGAAGCCCAGGCCCTCCATGGGCTGTAGTGCTAATAATGAATGAATGAATAACAAGTGCAGCATGTAGAAACCTAAATATGATTTTCTGAAAAAATGTTCAAAGTTTCCTCTGTGCCCAAAGTAACCCCAGATTACGGTATTCCTGATTTCTGAGGTTAACTGATTGATGACGCTTTCCTGAAGGGGAGAGCTTTCTTCCTCATGTCAATTCACAGGTCTGCAGGGATAATGGACAAGTTCGTATTTTAAATTATCCCATCTTAAAAGATGTACGCATTTATAGAGCAGATGCGGGGATCGCTTGGGCATATCGTGCTTTAGTGTTAGTCGAGGCGAATAGAGGCGGCAGACTAATGATAAGGTCAGAGGTTATGTCTGTGAGTGGCAGATTAAGCGTATTCTTGTTTATGTAGCTACTTAATATGGTGCAGAATTTCTGACGCGCGTAACAGGGAGAAAGTGATTCCAGCTGGATGAGTGGGTGACTGACTATACGGCGGATCATTACAGACTGCGAAGTCCAAGTATGCGTGAGATCAAAGAACGATTCTCCACAACACAACAAAACACATTTTGATTTTCTGAACGCAGTAACTTCAGATGTAGTTCAATGATAAATGACACCAGTAACGCGTCCCTGTCTTCCCAGATGACAGAACCAATATTGGCCCCGAAACGTTATACGACCCTATTCAGGAACTTAAAAAAATTGCACTATTTTTAATACCATAAAAGTTTTAAATCATATCATAGTGATCAAGTGTTAATTTTATTTTGTCGTAATTAATTTGCACACTGCTGTACGTATTAGGGGAGAGTCGGGTAGTATCGGACATCGGGTAGTATCGGACAGTGCTTTTCTTTCATCTACCACCTTATGGTAGTACCTGAATGACATGGTTACGTTTCTCTATGCGAAATCACAGAAACGTAACCATGTCAATCAGGTACTATCATCGTGTGGTAGATGAAAGAAACTCACTGTCCGATATTACCCGATGTCCGATACTACCCGACTCTCCCCTACTATTTCCGTCTGGACTGGTTACCTAATTGGGGGTTTTTCCGGGGTTTCTCCCAACTGTAAGGAAATAATATCACGTAATTTCATGCCGAATCCTCGACCTCATCTCGCCAATATCATCTCGCTACCACCAAATCCAGCGATGATAGATAACCTAGTATTTGATATGTCATTCTTAAATAACCAACCAAAAACCTATGAACTTCATAAGTAATTACGTATTTCGAATAAATAAATCTACAATTGCGTTCAGCATTGCAGTAATCAAAGTTCTGTATACGGGGATTTAACATGGGAAATCAGTTTTTCTCAAATACTCTTTCCGCTGTCAATTTTAGAGAAGAATGTTACAAGTGTATTTTTTAAGAATTAAAAGAAATGAATTAGAATAAAAAACCAAATTTATTTTTATCTACTATTTTTTATCCGATCGTGTTTTTTAACAACCTTACCGATGTTGTTGGTAGGACCTGTAAGTTAAACACAAGTGCGGTAAGTAAATAAATCAAATCAACTTTTATTTATTTACTTAAAAGTAACGAACTATCAGTGTCGCGCACCCTATGTGCTATGAGGAAATAACTAAATGTCTCATTATACCTGTACTCTTTCTAAATTCATTTATTGGAGTGGAGATTTGTAAGAAAACAGGAATTAATGTAGATGGGACGTAAGCGTGAAAACCATTTTCGACGACTCCCGGTTGTTGCTCTGAGCGACACTAATGAGGAGTAAAATACATATTCCAGCATTAACCTATACCGGTATGAAATTTATTTACACTGATGTACAATTAACATCTTACCTACATACATTTTCTATATGCTGTTATTTATATTGATGTATAATTATTAATGTGTCACCTATATACTTCTTTGGAGACAAAACTAAACTTTATATAATTTATTTTATTACAACATTTTCACAATCGTCGCCAATTAACAACAAATGAATAAACCTATTGACAAATATAAATAATAACAAATGAATGACACCTATCGACAAATACGAATAATAACAAATGAATGACACCTATCGACAACTAACAAAGGACGATCACACATGAAAATGTTAGCGTCCAGAAACAAACTATTCATTTAAATTAACCATGATTAATAATAATAATAATTTTTTTATTAAGATCAGCCAAAATATAGTATGCAAAACATGTGTTAAGTGCATAACAGAATATTACATATTTCAGTGATGTATATTATTCAAAGTTACGAAATCTTTCCACACCGACCAAGTGCTATTTCGAGAATGATGAGCGAGACTCGAGCGCACGAGAATTACGAGACGAGACTCGAAAGACAAATGCAACGAACACAGCGAGCGAGAGCGACAGTTAATTTTGTTCATCTCTAGTGTATAGATAATACTCTAACCACGACGTAAATACCAGATCACTTATCTGTGGCACGCTAAATATACCTCTTCATAGAACATCTTGTTATTCCTCATCTTTTACAATATCCACCTCGCGTCAATGAAATTCCTTGTCACAAAGTATTAGGGGCTGCAAGACAACAAACACCTTTAAGAACAGCTTAAAAGATAACCTTATTAGCATTTCACTCCAATCATACTGATTTTAACTATCACTGACTACACTGTTACTTTTTTCTTTAGACATCATCCTGATTGTGCTGTATTTTCAAAATTGTCTCATAATAATCTCTTTCTATTATCTGATATCATTTGAAATATATTAACATTCTATGTATTTTAGTTTAATTCTGCTACACAGCTTATTTCAGTGTTTAATTAATAGTTCATAGCATTTTGTTGTTTAATTCGTAAATAACTCTTGTATACATGTAACTCTCATCTAAACCAAATTGTTGAATTCTTTGTAAGTTCATGCATATGTATATACACTTTTTGCTGGTTGAGTGGAAGAGAAGGCCTTACGGCCTTAACTCTGCCAGCTAAAATAAATCATTATTATTATTATTATTATTATTATTATTATTATTATTATTATTATTATTATTATTATTATATTGAGACCAAAACATTAAATTATTTAATTCTGTTGAAGAAAATATAAATCATATGTCAATGACCTGAAAAATCACTACATTTACTGCTGAAAACTGTTATGTATATGCAGAGATATTGCAAATGGGACCCCTCCCCTTCCACTCTGGGCTCGGGAGTATCAAGGACGCATCAGCAGTCCCCTCGTGCTGGGGATTCCCCCTGGACCGGTCCCCTATTCAGGAGTAAACACTTAAGATCAATCAAATCATTACAGCGTTACATAATCGGCACATCAGTTCGCTTTCAGTACAGACAAGCTGTCTACAGCGGAAGTTTTCGATAAATGCATTTCGATCGTCTCTAATATCCGTTAAATTATGAAACAAGGTCGGCGATTGAAGTTGTATTTCATGAAGCTGTTTCATATATTGTACAGAGTGTGCGACTTAAAACCGACCCGCTTCAATTGGCTCTGCTATTTCAACAAGATTACTTGAACACAAACGTGTTCACTACCAATATATTTTGTGGGAATATGTATGTTAAATTCCCCAAATTAAGTGAGTAACAAAGCAGTTTTTGGCGTTTTATTTCTTTTCCGCGTGACTGTGTGCAGCGGGCTCCTTTTAAGATGCTAATCTGTATCATATTATCATATCGTATCACTTCACTTCACTTCACACCACATCACATCACAAAACAAGGGAACGTAATTTATGGTTACTAAGGCCGGGATTACGATCGACGTTCGTTTGCGTTACGTTACGTTACGGTGAAGTACGTAGAAGTTCGACAAATGCAAGCTCCGTGTATTTCATTACGATCAACGTTAGAATGAACGAACGCATGACGGCGTTGTTTCAACATTGCCAAGGTCAAGCTTTCACAAACGCAAAGAAACGTAAGCTGAACGTCAACCAATCACGAATCAGAAGCCCTTCATATGTTTTCACCTCTTCTTTCGTTGTAGATGCGCCATATTGCTACTGAAATATTAAATAAAATCATATTAATTAAAAATTACATAATACGAGAAACGATCTCTGATTGAATATGTCACATCACATGAATATATTTCCTCTATATGGCATAAAACACATTTTGTTTAGGATTAAACATTATAGGCAGCAAACATGAAAGCCTTCATAACACCTGATTCAACAATTGCATTTTGTATATCCCTGTAGTGTAATGGTAAAGAGCGTAATCGTGGTGTAGGTGGACCCTGGTTGGATCCTGGGTTAAACCTATTTTTTTTTCTTTTTAATAATTTATTTACATTATTTTATATACGTTATTTTATTTTAACCCGAAATAAAGGGACTTTTACCTCACAAATAATATATTCGTAATTCGCACTAGTCCCGCTATTTAGTAGGGAAGACTGTTGTACCTTCAGCATAGTAGAGCTATGAAATTTTTTATTTATTTATTTATTTTTTATTTTTTTTTATTATTTTTTTTTTAAACATAGAGGACTCAAACGGAAGTAGACTGTAGAGAAAGTCGCTCAGTAGGTCTGGTCGTAATTTCGGTTTGATTTATTGCAAAGTGTGAGTTCTGTGGACGAAACAATTTTTTTAGTATCAGAAGTAAACATTTCGTTCATTGATATTATGCTTTCTAACACAAAACCAAGAAATAAAATCTTGTAAAGTAAAGTTGTAAAGGAAACTTTAATAATTATTTCAAGCATTTTTCATTTAAAATATTTCATTTCTACAAATTAAAAAAGGTGAAAAGTGTTTCAAGGTACAACAGTCTTCCCAAGTACCGGTATATGGTTTTATTATTATTATTATTATTATTATTATTATTATTATTATTGTCATTCTATATTATTCTATCGTAAAATATTTTTGTAATACCGGTAGGCCTATTTTATTTGTCTCAAAGTTACCATAAAATTCAATGTTTGTCATAATCAGCTGACTGGCTGACGTGTGCATTTCAGTACTCATTATGGCCGGCAGAGTGTGATAGTTGTCACGAACGTCGATCATAACACACAGCCTCCGAACGTTCGGTAGAAATTCAACGTACAGATGAACGCAACATAACGTAACGCAAACGAACGTCGATTACGATATGTGAATATTCTCTTGTTTCACAAATTGTCAAAGCCTGCTAATTTCTAACATGGCTCACGGATTAAGTTATTTCTTCATTGTTTTTATACATAGATTTGGTATGACAATTTCGTTTATATGACGTCATTCCATTTTCGACCAATGAAGTGTAATGAAATTTTGAATTCCAACCAATCACAGTCAGACTTTGCGATAATTTTAGCAGCTAGATTTATCGCTATCAATTTATCGCATGGTCGTTCTTACGTTTAGTCGTTGTCGCCAACTGTTTCCCCGTAAATTGATGATCATGAATACATTAAGATGCAACTACACGGTTAAACTTTTCTTTCAACTTTAAAGCAATGAATGCAAGATTTATATTAAATATTAATTAATATATTTACGCAGTGAAGACGACGTTCAAAACGGCGCACCATGTAGACAAAATATCTTCATGCATCTTAATTGAACGTACCTTTTAAACTTGATTCTTTCAATATTCTTCCCAGATTGCACGCATACGCGATTGGAATATTGAACTGTGTAGATGCAGCTTTAGTTCCGTTACACACTACAGCGAGAATGCGTTTGTCGAGCTATAAAAAATGTTTTCGTGTAGCACTGATTGTAACGGTCGAAATAAGACACAGCTGACATTGGTCCTGCCCCCACAGGTAACATAACCTATAAGTAGCCTATAAAATTTGTATTTTGTGAATGAAATTAAACAATTAATAGAAAGTCAGATGTCCAAATTTATGTTACATCATCGCATATCAAACCCAATGACCTTGCATAGTAATAATAAGGTCTTTTCATCAAACTGCCTTCCGTATGGCGTAATAAAATTCGTGTTTTAATTAGGCCTATCTATATAGAGATGGCTTCACTGTGTAGCAACATGTCTCGCTGTGAATACATAAGCATTGGTATATAGCTGTCCCCACTGTTACTGTTAAATTAAATTATGATTTCAGCAGATAATGAAAATGTATTTATGTTATAATAATAAGAGAAAAGTGCAGTACATGTAATTAACATTGTTAAACCTGTATTTCGCTTTTCGCAATTGGCATTACTGAATAATAACATCGAATTTCTTTATTGCAGTAATCAATATTCATCTACGAGTACGTCAACTTCACAATGTCTGAATAGGTTAAGTATTCGTTAATAAACAATAATTATTAACATTTTGTAATCGAATTTTAGGGATATATTATTTATATTTTTATTTTATTCACGAAATACTCGTAGTCATAATAAATGCCGTCGTGGATTTATCGGCAAATCTCAGACCTCTCGTGACATTACTACAGATAATATTAAATCCCCATGTCATATTTACTTAAGTTGGTCTTAACTTCTAAGCGGCAATGATACGGTTGGTTCAAAGAATCGGGAGATTTTTAAATAGTGAAATGAAACTTTAGTCATTACACTTATTTTTATTATACTATGAAAATATAGTATATATAGAGCGATCCAAAAGGTGCGCACATCTTAATAATACGTTCACATATTATATGTATAAAGATAAATTTATTACCTTTACTTACATCAGTTTTCACATGAGTTACATCATTTTACACAACATATGTTGAAAATGGCAGCCCCGTTCAGTAATGCATGTACGAACTCTTTTTACGATGTTTTCGGCCACTTTTTTGAGCACGCATACACTGATATTGATAATCTCCGTTGTTACCTTCCTCTTTAGTTCCTCCAGAGTGTGCGGCCTGTTTTTGTATAACCTTCCTTTAAGATAACCTCACAGGAAGAAATTTGGGGACAACAAATCGGGGGAACGTGGGGACCATAATCCTTAAGAAATGATACGTTCACCAAAAAACTCGCGCAGAAACTGCATGGTTTCATTAGATGTGTGACATGTGGTACTGTCCTGCTAGAACCAACAATCACGTTCATTGTCAAGAAGCGCTGATCCACATTCCTTAAAACGGGCGATTAATCTCGTTATGGTCGAATTGTTAGGCACTGCCACATCCGGATAATTCCTACGAAATTCGTCTACAAAACGTGTATAAGAACGACTGGAAAAATTATGTTCAACAATGAAAACTCGTTGCTCTTGGGAAAACGACATGTTTGCCGAGCAATGAACAAAGGACTACTGCAAGCGTCAGTGTATACATACACATCACAATGACGTCTAGGTTTGTTGCTATTAATACCCATGATGCTCTCTAGCGGTAGTCGATTGCACTTCCCAACTGCACTACTCAATATAGAGACTATAATTTTAATGTGCGCGACTTTTGGATCGTTCTGTAGTACGCCATTTGCATGTAACCACTACTTCTTGAAAATTACCGTAGATCCAATAATTGCTTTGGAATATACAGCCATAGTGAATGTAGGGACCGCTCATAAAGTTGCCGTGGATTTTCCTGTGCATAATACTGAAAGTTATGTTTATTTACGAAACTGTTTAAATAAAAGAGGGTTTCATCCGACGTCTATAAATTGGAAAGACCATCTTCATCATTTTCGATCTCATTAAAACATTTTACAATAATGACACAATTATTTAAGTCCTGATGATTTAATTTACGTACAATTTGAAATTTGTATGGATGAAATTTCGAATCTTTATTCAATATTCGTCGTACACAGAACATCCTTCTACTCTTCATCTTTCACCGTCTCAGCAGATCATCTCTGGAACTCTCTACCACAACATGCCAGAGACTGTCGGACATTGTCTAGTTTCAAAAATAAATAAAAAATTGCACTTTTTCAATTCAGATTCCTTTCAGTTATAAGCCCTTTTCTCTGCGATAGTTTTGTAAAAATATAGGCTATATATTTCTTTTCCTTCCTTTCCCCTTTTTGTTCTCTTTATCAGCCGATGAATTTATTATCATAGCGTTTTATTGTGAATTTAATTTAATTTTCTTTTTTTTTCTTTTTTACTATTATTTTATTACATTTCATTTTGTTATATTCTTCCTTACGTTTTCCATATTAACCATTTGTACTAAATGAGTTGCTTTTGCTATATTCCAATGTATTTTACTTTCTTTTTTCTATTATGGTATTATTTTCATGTTGTTTAGTGTCAATTTTATTATGCTATTATTATTTTTTGTAATATGTTAGTATTCTGTTCTTTAACGTTTTGTTAAATTTTAACTGCTTGTATACTTTGTGACCTGGTAGAGTGTAAGAGAAGGACCTACGGCCTTAACTCTGCCAGTATAAATGAATTATTATTATTATTATTATTATTATTATTATTATTATTATTATTACACTAGAGCGGCTCATGTTCAGTGCCAGAACATGTCTCCGGGCTGAACGCATCGGTCTACTCTCAAAATTTGCAGGAGTACCAACAGTTTTTTTTTGTGGGGGATTCTTCTTTAGTGCTGAGGTCCCAGGTTTTAATCGCATGTGAAGAGGATACAGGATCATGACGGCAGAGTTAAAAGTGAAAATAATCCATGTACTACCAACAACAAAATTAAAATCTCCCGTTTCTTTGGCCCACCTTGTACTAATTTGCATAGAACGTAACGGAAATTTCGACGACTTCACTAATTTAGTAGGTACTATACATTTTACAGTTATTTCTTTGTCCAAGACTCAAAACGTCAACGAAATAATAATATTCTGTGGGATATAATATGTAGAAATTATTTGCATAGTTACCGCGAGATAAAAATAGAGCTTTCTTCTGGGAAACCCAAGTATGATTATGAAAGGATTTTGCACCGCAAAGGAAAGATCTGAAAAGAACATACTTATGAACTATGATCTCTCAGTTAAAAGCTCACTATTTCTGAGACAGCAAAAGCCATCTCTAACAAGCTGGAGTTCGAAGCGGCACTTCAAAGAGAAATGCATCTTTACCATTCAGTCAGTTGGATTTTCTGTACATACGGAAACCAAAGGATCATTTATTCAATACGCATGATGATGGGAGAAACTGAGGGCATGGCACAAGGTGCAGTCATGTTGAAAAACAAGCACGTATTATAAAACCTTGCAACGGCGAGTAAAACCGCAGTGGAGAGCAAATAATATTGGTAATTACGACTTAGTTCTTAGTAAAAAAATATCTGACAGAATATGCAGTTAATATAAACGCTGCGATATATTCCAGACCTTTATACAAACCATAGCTGCTATATATGTACCACATATTACGCCTTATAGGTCTATACGCGCTTTTATTAAGTTTTAAGACCACAAACCTCTTTTTTTCATTTGTTATTTCATTTATTTTTCATTTATTTAATACTATACACTTGAGCTACATTAGGCATTGCAGCCCGAAAGAGCAGGAGCTCGTGCTCGGGCGCAGTTCAGATCAGTTATACAAAACATATCACAAAATTAAGAGAGTTCATTGAGCACAATAACATTAATAAATGGTAAAATAATACAGCATGTAATAATAGAGTCTATATACAAATAGAAAATACAAAAGTACATGAATATTAGAGTATCTTGAATAAAGAGGGTTCACGAAATGGGTATGTTTATGAATAAGTTAATGACAAAATTAGTTTTTCAGACAACGATTAAACTACATAAAATGTCGTACAACCTAATTTCTTTTTAGTATTGTATATTTATTTTTTCGACATTTTAGGGTTTCGTACGTTCAAATATGACTTTTAGATAGCCATTGGTAGTATTTCATCTTTTAACGCTAGGAACGTGTGTTAAAAATAGCCTATTACACAGTAGAGTTCAGAAATTACTTTTAACACTTACTTACTTACAAATAGCTTCTAAGGACGCGAAGGTTCATTGTCGCCCTCACATAACCCCGCCATCGGTTCCTATCCTGAGCAAGATTAATCCAGTCCCTGCCAGCATATCCCATCTTCCTCAAATTCATTTTAATATTATACTCCAATCTACGTCTCGTCCTCCCCAAAGGTCTTTTTCCCTCCGGTCTCCCAACTAACACTCTTTATGCATTTCTGGATTCGCCCATACGTGCTACATACCCTGCCCATCTCAAACGTCTGGATTTAATTTCCTAATTATTTCAGGTGAAGAATACAATGCGTGCAGTTCTGCGCTGTGTAACTTCCTTCATTCTCCTGTAACTTCATCCCTCTTACCCCTTAAAGTAGAAAACTAAAATTCTTTGAATCATTTATTATCATAATACACTGCTCTCTTAAATTGACGGATAATATTGAGATTTAAATCAATGGCTTTCCCAGAGGACGCTATGAGATGTTTCGTATAAAACAATTCTTATAATAATAATAATAATAATAATAATAATAATAATAATAATAATAATAATAATAATGATTTATTTTAGCTGGCAGAGTTAAGGCCGTAAGGCCTTCTCTTCCACTCAACCAGCAAAAAGTGTATATACATATGCATGAACTTACAAAGAATTCAACAATTTGATTTAGATGAGAGTTACATGTATACAAGAGTTATCTCAAAAAGGAAGAAAAAAACGAGTAAAATTATATTAAACTTTTTTGTTTGAAATATCTTAAAGAATAACGGCCTGAAATTAATAACATTACTACGGCTCATCCTGTGTATAAACCTACATATCATATACCATATATATAAAATCATATCATTTATTACATATAATATATTTGTTCCATAATATATGGTACATTGTCATAGCGAGTAACAAATATCGTACCATATATAAAATCATATTTATTATTATTATTATTATTATTATTATTATTATTATTATTATTATTATTATTTACACGATAGACAATCTAGTGTACGAATTTCGAATACTCTCTCTAATCCATTTAATATTATTTGTGGTGTGCCCCAGGGCTCAACTTTAGGACCTCTCCTATTTTTAATCTTCACTGACGACATTTGCAAAAGAATAAGTTCTGACTATCTACTATTCACTGATGATCTTAAAATTTTTCGAAAAATCAATAGTGTTGCCGACTGTCAATTTCTTCAGGGTGACATTAATTCAATTACCAATTGGTCAGTTAATAACGGGATGATGATTAATGAATCCAAAACGTACGTAATATCATATTCAAGGAAAACCTCTACACTAAAATATAACTATCATCTAAAAAATGTATTAATTAACAGAAAAGATTTTATTAGAGACCTCGGTGTATTAATTGACAATAAATTATATTTTTCACAACCACATTGATTACATTTATAACCATGCAATAAGAATGTTAGGAATAATTCGGTCAATTACTTATTCTTTTTCAACACCTGACTCTCTTTTAATACTATACTATACATTAGTGAGATCGAAACTCGAATATGCATCTGTAGTTTGGAACTCTATTACTAGTTCTGATTCGGCAAAACTGGAAAATATTCAAATGAAATTTATTTCATTATGTTCGTACCGATTCCTGCCTAATAACTCTGAGTATAACTATGATTAAAAATGCGAGCACTTTAAATGTCGAAGCCTGTATGCCAGACGTCATGATCTCGATTACTTATTCTTATGTAAGGTCCTTAAAGGTGACATTAATTGTCAATCTTTCTTAAACAGTGTCAGCCTTCGTATTCCTATGAAGGACATGAGACATCACAAACTCTCCTATATTAGAAATTCTAAATCTTCCTCGCCGGTCTCCAGATGTATTAAACATGCTAACTTACATGTAGGCGATTTCGACCCATTCAATGTATAGAAGTATTAGAACATGGCAATGTCTTTGCTAATATTATTTGCATAATCGTTATACACAAATTGGTAGTACGAATCAACTCCTTTCCCTAATAGTTTATAGTTTTAATTCTTGTAAATTAATTATTGTAATCTATGTTCTTTATTTTGTTGTTAACTCAAGTATTTAATTTGTACCATAGTTGTTCATTTTAATGTATTAATTGTATCACTGTGCTGGATTTTTATTGGCTAATGGCTGTTGTCCAGCACATAAATATCAATAAATAAATAAATATCAATAAATTAATTATTATCACAACATAACATAACATAACACACAACGAGAGCTAGGTTCCCCGCCGGGAAATGAACCCGGTTCTGCCAGATTCATAGCCGGGAAAGCAACCACTAAACAAATGTACTAAATGTAATTGGACTGGTTTGACATGTGCTACTCGTCTTACTATAACAGGATATCTAAGAAGCATCTCCCACAGTTTTCAAAAGCCATTTTAGTCGTATATCGTTTGCCAAAGTCTCTGTAACAAAGTCACAGAATCTAAGTAAATTCTCTTGAGGAGGAACGAAATAAAATAAAGGGCAAAGTCTGTATACCAGGCATGCTTAGTGTTTACTCTCAGCTTTTCATAAAAAATGCCCACTCTTGTCACAGAAAAGAGAGCTGTACTCCGAGGGCGTTCCAAACGATGTGGAGGGAAAATAATAAAGTGAACAAAGATCTTTCCTTAGTCAATAAGTGAAATCGTGTTTCTTTTTATTTCCTTTTACTCCTTTACAACTTCGCCCTGAAAACATGATCGTCTTGTATTGCTTGCTGAATCCTATGCTTCCCTCTTGAATGCTTTCTGAGGAAACTGACATCCATTATAAAGCACTCTGGCAAGAAAGGATGCTCGCGCAGCCGGTAATATTCCGCGTCGAGAGGCAGCTTTGCGAAGCTCAGCTTCCAGCAGTGTGTCAGTCATTCAACAGCACTATCATCTATGAATGTAGTTGTAAAAGCTTTCTCTTTGTTTAATTTCTAGAACTAGTTCGACAGCATGGCTCCTAGAAAAATATACGGTAATTTTGTTATAGCATCGTTCTCACCACCACCAGCACTATTACCGTAGCCATCCTCAACTTTCATAAAGGACTATGATCTTTGTCTTGTTCCATCCTCGCTTTTTCAACCAATGCTGGTCTCCTTTTCCTTGCAGTCATCATTACACGGTCACGGTCTGATATTGCTTCCACGTGAAGAGGATTAGTATACGTGTTGTCACCCGTCTGACCTATTACTGCTTCAGTGTGGCGGAAATCACAGCGTTCTCGCCCGCTAGACGGGAGAGTGAATTTCCCGTGGGTAGAGAAAAAAACTGTCTGTATATGATGGGATATATTTCTATATTAAGTATACCGATACTTCGCATAAATGAATGAAAATGAAATGTAATGAGAAACACAGACTTACGGAAGGAAAAACGGGAATACAGGGAAAACTCTCAAAATCATCTCTGTTCATTTCGGTTTGTTACGATACAAATTATGATCCCCGTAGCAGAAAGTGATATAGGTCCTAATGTAATGTAATGTAATAAAAATAAAATAAAATAAAATAAAATAAAATAAAATAAAATAAAATAAAATAAAATAAAATGCTGTGATGTGGTATGGTATAGTGTAGTACAGTACAGTATAGTATAATATAGTATAGTATAGTATAGTATAGTATAGTATAGTATAGTATAGTATAGTATAGTATAGTATAGTATAGTATAGTATAGTATAGTATAGCATAGTATAACTAGTATAGTATAGTATAGTATAGTATATTATAGTACAGTACAGTACAGTACTGTATAGTATAGTATAGTATAGTATAGTATAGTATAGTATAGTATAGTACAGTACAGTACAGTACAGTACAATATAATATATAATACAATATAATATAATATAATATAATATAATATAATATAATATAATATAATATAATATAATATAATATAATGTAATATAATATAATATAATATAATATAATATAATATAATATAATAAAATATAATATAATACTTACTTACTGGCTTTTAAGGAACCCGGAGGTTCATTGCCGCTCTCACATAAGCCCGCCATTGGTCCCTATTCTGAGCAAGATTAATCCATTCTCTATCATCATATCCCACCTCTCTCAAATCCATTTTAATATTATCTTCCCATCTACGTCTCGGCCTCCCTAAAGGTCTTTTTCCCTCCGGCCTTCCAACTAACACTCTATATGCATTTCTAGATTCGCCCATACGTGCTACATGCCCTGCCCATCTGAAACGTCTGGATTTGATGTTCCTAATTATGTCAGGTGAAGAATACAATGCGTGCAGTTCTGTGTTGTGTAACTTTCTCCTTTCTCCTGTAACTTCATCCCTCTTAGCCCCAAGTATTTTCCTAAGCACCTTATTCTCAAACACCCTTAATCTATGTTCCTCTCTCAAAGTGAGAGTCCAAGTTTCACAACCATAAAGAACAACCGGTAATATAACTGTTTTATAAATTCTAACTTTCAGATTTTTTGACAATAGATTGGATGACAACCGAATACAATATAATACAATATAATATAGGGGAGAGTCGGGTAGTATCGGACATCGGGTAATATCGGACAGTGAGTTTCTTTCATCTACCACACGATGATAGTACCTGATTGACATGGTTACGTTTCTGTGATGTCGCATAGAGAAACGTAACCATGTCATTCAGGTACTACCATATGGTGGTAGATGAAAGAAACGCACTGTCCGATATTATCCGATGTCCGATACTACCTGACTCTCCCCTAATATAATATAATATAATATAATGTGATATGATGTGAAAAAATTAAATTATGATTTATTTAACGACGCTCGCAACTTCTGAGGTTATATCAGCGTCGCCTGTATGCCGGAATTTTGTCCCACGGGAGTTCTTTTACATGCCAGTAAATCTACTGACATGAGCCTGTTGCATTTAAACACACTTAAATGCCATCGACCTTGGCCGAGATTGAATCCGCAACCTGGAGCATAGAAGGCCAGCGCTATACCAACTACGCTACCGAGGGCGACGATGTGATGTGATGTGATGTGATATTATATAATATAATACAAATACGGAGCTGCGCTCGGGTGTGAGTTCGATTCCCGCTTGGGCTGGTTGGGGTTTATTCGAGGTTTTCTCCAAGCATAAGTCGAATGTCAGGTAATCTATGGCGAGTCCTCGGACTCATCTCCTAACTACCATCTCGTTATCACCCATTCCATCCAACTTTGTAGGTGATAAAGCGTCGCTAAATAATCAACCAAAAAAAAAAATAAATAAATAAATAAATAAATACAAAATTGGTTAGCGTTTACAAGATTGAAAGAAAATGGATTGCTTGTACGAATTTTGAACTGACCGCCGAGAAGGAAAAGAAGAATAAGAACAATTCCGAACAGTGTGACCGACAATGCTCGGATGTCATGTGGAATGTTTTACCTTAATAACAAGTATAAAAATTCAATTTGGCTCTACTGTATGTCACAGAGATTAATATTAGTTTTATAATACAGGGAAGAACGAGAAATTAAAATTAAATTAAACATTTTATGGATGTTTAAGACTCTTATCAAAATTAAGACATCTCTGGAATTTATCTCCAAGATACTAGACGCTAGTGGTTAACAGTGCCATTGCGTGAAGTGAAAGAACCAGAGATACAGGACTTGCATTTATTGACAGAGAGTTTATGTTTGAGCTCTGACGTAACAGCGGCAGTAGAAGAATGGAAGAGAGAGAATTCGCAATAGATGTAGCCGTAGTGTACATAAACCAGGGTCGCAACGATTGCCCTCGCTTCCAGTAGGATTTCCACTGACCAGATAGTAAGTGTCATAAATTCAGAGACAAGAGATTCTAGAGAAACAAGATGGGGCAGTGAAGAGACATGTCGGAGGTATAATCTGGACTTTATCTCAGGGTTTGCCACATGTCAAACTTCGACACTTGCGCTACATAAAACTATACGATCAAACTATACAACTTGAGAACAAATCATTTTCTATTACGAAAAAGTTAACATCTGATAGAAGTGGGGTCTCTTATATCTTTTATTGTTTATATCAAGTTCCCAATGTCTGCACAGACGCATTCAGAATACAGATAGGAGCAGTTGACCCTAATCAAGTTAAACTACAGTTTTATATCCCAATACAACATACGTACATAACGGACGTCTGTGTGTTCATTCCGTGTAGTTTCAAACAACAGAGTTTTACTGTAATGCCATGTAAAGGCATTTCTAACTTCAGAACGTGCTGTGATTATGCATATTGCAAATATTCCATGAACACTAGCCATGAGGGGAGAACAAAATAATTGAGTTAACGATAAAGATAGCAACAGCGACAATCATACCGATGGCGAAGACGAAAATGATGCAACAATGATAATAACAATAAAATCGATAACAATTACGATATCTACTACGGTAAATTATAATGGTACTTAATACCAGATAACGGTGACAACAATGATTATAACGGTTAAAAGGATGATTATAACAATGATAACCGTGATGATAATGCCTAAAACGATAACGATGACAGGGATGATTATGAGGGCAACAACGATGATAACGATAAGTAATAGGATCACGATGATGACAGGAATGTTTACAAAAATGATAAGAATGATTATAACTCAAAAAGACGATGATAACGGTATCTAATAAGATAACTATGACAAGGATAATTATAACGCTCACGACGATGATCAGTATTCTAATAAAGATGATGTCGATCATAACTATACCTAGTATGATGATAGTAATTATGAAAACGACGATGAGGACGATACTTCATATGTTAACGATTATAACAATGGCAACGACGATGATGAATATGATAATAATGATGACGATGACGTTGATATCGGTGACAAGGATGATTATAACAATACATAATACGATGAAGTTGATAACGATAATTATAACGATAACAAGGATGATTGTGACGATGCATATAAACTATAGGCTATAACGATGACAAGGACGGTAGTAATAATGAAAACGACGATGAGGACAATATTTAATATGTTAACAATTATAAGGATGATAAAGATGATAATGGTTACGATAACGTTGATAATGATACCTAATGTGATAATGACGACAAGGATGGTTGTAATGATACGTAATACGATGAAGTTGAGAGGGATGATTATAACGATGACAAGGATGGTAGTAATATTGAAAATGACGGTGAGGACGACATTTCATATGTTAACGATTAGAAGCATGATTATAACAACGACTATGATGATAAAGATGATAATAATGGTGACGATAACGTTGTTAATGATACCTAATGCGATAACGATGACAAGGATGATTGTAACGATGCATAATAAGATAAAGTTGATAGGGATGATGACAAGGATGACTGTAACGATATATATATATATATATATATATATATATATATATATATATATACATAACGATGACAGGGATGGTAGCAATAATGAAAACGACGATGGGGACGATATTTCATATGTTAACGATTAGAAGCATGATTATAACAACAACGACGATGAAGATGATGATGACGTTGATAACAATATCTAATACGATAACGATGAAAAGGACGATTATGAAGATGCATAATACGACAAAATTGATAGAGATGATTATAACGATGACAAGGATGATTGCAACGATATAGAATAATACTATAACGGTGATACGGGATATTTCATATCTTAACAATTAGAAGGATGATTATAACAACGACACCGACGATGATAAAGATGATAATAATGACGATGGCAAGGATGATTTTAACGATGCATAATACGACAAAGTTGATGGGTATGATTATAAATTATAACGATGACAAGGATGATTGTAACGGTATATAATATTACGACGATGACAAGGATGATTACGATGTTGATAATGACGACGATAGTAATGTTGATGACAATGGCGATGATAATGATAGGGACGACGAGATGATAATGATGAATATAAAAATGATACAGACAAAACACTACGCTTCTTTTGGCTCTGACTTCAGTTTTCTCGTCGGACTGTGGAACCCCGCTACAAGCAATGGAGAAATAAATCACCACCATTCCCTGGAGTCGAACTCGTTGAACCCAAGAGTGTATGCAAGTTGCTGTGAGCGATAGAAGGAACAAAGTAATTAACAAAAGGAAAAACCAAAAGGCGCAGTTTAAACATGGCGGTAAAGCCCAGAGGACATGATATGTCTCTGGGCTGGGAAGTAAAGAAGAGATTGATGGCGGCTGCGCAGGGGCATGTGGCTGCAACCCGCCCGGCCGGGGCGGAGGCTGCCTGTGTGCCTGACCGGACCGCAGCGCCCCCCCCCCCCCCCGTCTTGATAAAGTCAACAGCCGAGTTTCCGTCTCGGAAACCCATTTGTCAACCGACCGTGAAGGGCGTATCTATATTATTGTGAATGCCATTGTCACCATCCACTTTATTGTAATTCTTTTTATATGATGCGGGCTATGGGGATTTGAAGGCATTCACTGCACCCCAAGGCACTTGCAATGAATCTCCTATCTCGCCTCCAAATGATCACCTACGCCCTTTTTCAGTGTTTATCGCTTGTTTAAATCCTATGTATACAGAACAAAAATAGTGGCACTTTTTATAGGGATTTGAGCATTTATCTTTCTCTTTAGTTGTCAGTCCTATGTTTTAGTTTTTCCAATTCCACGAACTAACAACGCATGCAATCTAGTATCCCACTAAATCAAACAATAGGTAGAGAACATTACCTGTCACATATTACGTTTAACACACGTGGTTAATTACATATTTATACAGGGACATCATTTTATTTTTACTTCAATTTTTATTGTACCTGAGTTTTTGAATGTACTTCACTCCCACCCCTTCTGCTAAGGAAGTTCCAACTCCACACAGAACCAAGACCGCAGATAGTAAGCAGTACTGAGTTACTGAGTATAGTACGTTCCAGAAATATGTTCGCGTTTTCCAGTGACGAAAGAGCTTTCAATATTGAATCATATTTTCGCACAGGTACTGTCCGTTTGCCTACGTCGCATCCCGATTTCCCCCACCTGCTTCTGCTCGCCCCTCTGTAATAGCTGGGCTGTCTTAGCTCTTTTCTGAAAACATTAATTTCTCTTAGGAATTGGAAGTTTACGTAATATTATACAGCTGTTTAATTTAACTTAAATAAAAGGGCCTCGTTAAGTAATGAACTGTCACGTGATTTCCTCCCTTTCTACAATCCTGCGGCATAACCACTTGGACGGACAGTAGATAGCATGTCTGAGTAATTTTATATTTTCGGGTCGTGCAGAAGTGAAGATTGAATTTACAGTACGTAGAGTAGGTACAGAATTATTTCAACATGAGTTACTAGTACGAAGGACGAAACTGGCAATTGGAATTAGATGCAATAGTCTATAGTGCGATAATATGCACAAAAGAACTGAAGCCTGTATCGAAATGAACGGCCACCGTTTTCAAAATTGTGTTTAAATATTCATATTATGATTATTTTTCAATTTAACTTCTTTCTCTATATTGTATGCTAATGTGCTGTAGACAGTATAATATACACTGCATAATGAATACGTTCGCATGGATAACTCACTTCGTGAGTAAAAACACTTATTCTTAATACAGTACTGTACTTTGATTAAAGAAAAACCTAATGAAAATTATCAAACTCATAATCGCGATATTTCCTAGTTTATGTAAATGGATGAATTACTTTTCTTCCTTCCTATACCTAGTAGAGTGATTTATGTTTTACGCCAGTATCATCGAACTCCAGTCTTGAAAGGGGGAGCAAGCGGTGTTTCCGGTTCTCTAAAGGTATAGACAGGTTAATATTAATAATGTTAGTAAAAATAAAATGATGTCCCTGTACTAGGTTATGTTAGGCTAGGCTGGATTAGGTTAAAACATAATTTGCTACTGAGAGAACATTACGGAGTATGTACTGTGCTTTTCGTCCATAGGACATTGCCATGGGAAAGTACGTAAAAGAACAATGTACAAATAACTTGATCAGTGATATATGTTTTAGTTATTTGCGATACAAGACTGTTATGTGGAACTTAACATCCGAGCATGGAATTAACTAAACGAGCGATAGTATCTTGAATCGTATATCTTAAGATAAAATGAATTAGTAATAATTGTATTTTTCCATGCTATTGGAAGAGAAATTCTTGAGAATTTGTTGAGGTATTCGGCTTGCTCGTAGGTGCTCGACGGACTATACCAGCTTTTTTCGAAGAATTTCGACGGCAGTTTGCTCTGCCAACATCTCTGAGGGATGACATCGTGATAATTGTGTTAAAAAATCCTGCCAAATCCTAATTAATCACATGGTGCCACATTAATAGCAATTGTAATTTTTCACGCACTTTTCTTTGTTTCCCTTTTTTAAAATTTAATATCTATGTTTACATATGTATAATAATTTTTTGAGGATATACTGAGTCCGTAAGGGCTACCATCAATGGGGGGCAGTTTAATATTATTATTATTATTATTATTATTATTATTATTATTATTATTATTATTATTATTATTATTATATGCTTTATTAACAATTGAGAAATGTCTTATTCAGTTACTATGACAGGAAAAACGTCATAATCGGTTACTCTGGTAGGAAAGTAAAACAAAAGTGTTTACTACAGTGACCGGCATGTTCCGTGCTCTGTGACGTCATACGACGTAGCCGCCCTGCTCTTTGCTCGGCAATCTCTGCATACTGAGCACAGCGTGGAGAGAAGGTTCATCTGAACAGTGGTGGTGCGGGTCTATGCACTGACAGAGCGCGATCCATTTTTCTGAGATAGTATGGGAACAGCACAATTATAGTACATTTGTACGAAAACAAAACTGTACAACCGTGATAAATCAATGTAACAAAATATCTTGGTTTGTAATCAAATTTAATGTACTTACAATAATATGAAACTCATAATACAGCCACTTGCAGAAGCGTTTGCATATATAAATGAAATTCCGAAACTGCTATAATCATACAAACATATAAATAAATACTTTAAGCAGTACTGCAACACTTTATCTACTCGGAAACTTGAAAACAGTGTTTTTTAACACACATTTTTCTACATAATATACAGATTAAACTATATAGGCCCTATCTTGGTGAGTAGTATGCAAAGTATATTTTAACTTTTGAATCACACCATCACTTCGTGTCACTACCGTGCCCAAGCTAAACGCTTTGTCGAGATTTTTTTCCTCTTTTCTCGCGTACTAATTTTTCAATATTTGGAGTCATAGCCTGGCTAACACACAAGGGAAGAATATGTTTCAAGTTCAGATCAGACAGGTGGTTTCTATGTTGTGGTTTGCAGATCTTCATACAAGAAAAGAACTGTTCACACACATACATACGTAGATCCGAATATGCTCAACATCCTAGCAGCAAATCTATGCAATCGAGGGAATCTTGCCTGGGGAAATCTTCTATAAAATGTATACAGATCATTTTGTTTTCAACAGTCCCGTTCTACTGCTGCACTGACGCCACTGCGCTGGTGTGTGCTAACATTAATACGACTCAACTGCTCGCTCTCCCAAGCTCTTGCGATCTGACTGGCTCTTACGTCACAACTGCAGCATCTGCCGGCCACTGGTTTACTACAAATGATTTTTTGTCTGAGATTAATTTGTAGAAACGAATTATATTAAAATTCCTAACGAAATATTTGTAGAAGAAGAAAAGCAAGCCAAAGAACTATACCAGGAAAATCGCGTGATCGATATTGTAAGGAGCTGTCACTATTTAATGAACAGCGAAAAAAGAAAGCGGTGAGTGAGATGTTAAATGAAACGGTCGTGTAGCCCGTTAAGTGCAAAATAAAAGGTGTTAGCCTGTGAAGTCGTACTTTACTTAGGCCTACATAGATGCACCTCTGTTAAACAACCTTTATGCTCGACCATGCCGAAATGTAGTAATTATACATCTGGTAGCAGCCCTTTAATGGACCTCATTAAAGTACACCTATTCATTAAAGTTCAGGTGTTCCACCAATCAGAAAATACCATTGTAGCAATATGAAAGCGCAAGTATCGATTATTCTCGGATATGCAATCGAAAGACAACTAGCGCGAGATTAGACAATATTAAACTCAGTCGAAACAAACAACACACAAATTAACATCAATTCACCGTCATCTTCCAGCCTTTCACAAAGCACATCCCCGCAAATTCATTTCACCAATTGCCGGAAAAAATCAATATGGTCGAGCATAAAAAGTCGTATGAAACTTGACTATAATGGTAATTAAGACGCTCGTATGAAAATTATGAAACTCGCTTGCGCTCGTTTCATAAACATACTCGCGTCTTAATTACTACTATTATAGGCTCGTTGCATAATGTACTATTATGATTCAAAATACTATAATGTACATTATGCAACGAGCCTATAATGAAGGTAATTAAGAAGTGAGTATGGATATTTATGAAACGAGCGCAAGCGAGTTTCATAATTTTCATACGACCTTCTTAATTACCATTATAGGCGAGTTTCATACGACTTTTTATGCTCGACCATATTTCTAACTTGATAATATTAATTTTATTGTATGTGACCTGGAGCAATGTTCCGTATGTTGTGAGATGTGCGCAGACGCGAAAGTATTGATTTTTTCCAAGGAACAGATGTCGACATTGACCTTGCTAGGCCATAAGAACCTACAGAGCTAACATTGAAATTAAATTAGACATTGAAAAACGAGATGACAAATTTAATTTATTTGAATATTATTTACAATTAACGCTAATTATTATAGTAACAGAACATAACCTTCTGCGACAGTATTGGATTTCCAGTCTCCGTGACTTTTCGCTAATTCTCTTTCGATTGCATATCCGAGAATAATGGATACTTGCGGTTTTATAACGGTACAAAGCTGACCTGTCATTGGCTGAACAGTTGTAACCTGAGTCATCATTGGCTGAAAGACCTGACCTTTAATGAGTAGGTGTACTTTAATGACATGCATTAAAGGTCTGCTACCAGGTGTATAATTGCTACATTTCGGCATGGTCGAGCATAAAGTAACTAACAGGCTTTGGACAATTTTTAAAACAAAAGAACATCATTTATGGTTGCTAAGTCGAAGTCTGATGTTCTCTTGTTTTACAAATATTCAAAGCTTGCTAATTTCTAAAAACATCCACTTCATTAAGTTAATACATTCTACATTGTTTTTATACATTTGTTTCTTATGGAAACGTTAAATTCCTATGTCCTATACTCAGAAAAATACACGTTATTTCTTTTTCTCTTCTTGGATCTTCATACAGCATATGACCACAAATATTCCGTCTCTCAAATCACTCACTATGCGCATGACAACTACGCAGAGACCTAATTGTTTTCGTAAAAAAAAAAAAAAAAAAAAAGACGGTCGCTCTCATTTTACGAAGCGGGTGAGTTAAACAATCGCAGCAGACAACTACGTATACTAGGATGTTAATTCAATGCCAAGAGAAGAAAATTAATTTTTCTCTTTCACAGACGTACAGAATTCACGCTGCGCTGGTTGGTTGGTTTCCACTGCCGAACACTTGACATCTGAGTCATTGGGTCATTTAGATTCGTATTGGCTTATTTTTAAAGTTATTTCGCATTTGTATAGCTTATAAATGTATTCGTACATTACCTATATGTCGGTACTTGGAAGGCTATGAAACTAATTAAATCCGAGGGTGGACCGGGAGGGAAATTTCTCTTCCCCCCGGGAATATCAAGTGATTCAAAAGATAAGTGGATAGCTTAAAATTACGAGAGTACGAAATACAAACTGTTCAGCCCTGGAATAATGCGTGCATGGGCAGGACACGTGCATGGAGGATAACACTCCACGTACTGCAATGGTATGAATTATATGGTCGGATAACACCACCCATCGTGTAAGCTCATAAGCTGCCTCGCCTGCCGTTCAGTTGGGGAGGGGGTACTTTACAAGGGTCACTGCTTGTGTTGAAATGCTGCTGAGAATTTAAGAGTTCCACAAACTTCAATGAACTTGTAAAATTTATAAATTAAGAAAGCATAGTCTTATAGGTACTACAGCATTGACTCTTCCGCAGGAGAGATCGCATATTAAACCCCATCGATGGGGTTCATTCTCAGTGGTAGAGTCATTACGTACAATTCACATGTCCTCTGGAACAAAAACGTATACAGTGAAACCTGTTCAAGACGGAAGTGAAATGGTCCTAATTTTTTTTTCCGTTGTAGACAGGTTTCCGTATTATTCAGGTGTTACATTAAAATGGAATATTTTATCATTCGTATCCATGAAAAACAACATAACATGCCGCAAACTGCAAGAAGTACAAAATATTCCGTTTATTACTAATCACGTTAAATTAGCTTTCTGTCGCTTATTCCGTTGGTAAATCATCTTGATTAAAATCTCATTTTCTGTATAAATATTATCATAACTCACTCATTAGTCATTAAACATTACTAAAGTTTACTAATCTCATTCTATTTAATATATAACACTATACTCTAATACTGTATTGCATATCATTGCGCATTATTAATTAATTGGACTAGGAGCCATCTATTAGAAGCCTTGAATTCTGGTTTATTAAATTTCTTTCCCAGTTCAATAGCTTGCTTTGCAGAATAGATCCAGAAATTGGCTTGTTCTTTGAAAGGTCATGAAGAACCCACTCCCACAACAGTTCATTTATTTCCACATAAACAGTTGCTTTCTGGTTCCTTTTGTGTCACCAATATTGGCCGCACGCCACTCACTCATTATGATCTTTATTTTTTTAAGTGTCACACCTGAGTTTTCCACAACTCTACTTCAATATTATTTCACATAGACTTCGTTTCTAATTTTCCTTTATCTCGATAACTTTTACTTCATCACATAATGTTAATGCCACATTTTATGCAACTTTTTTTTTACTTGGAAATCACTACACTTGCGCTCTATTTAGCTACGACAGTATATGGGTATGAAGCATTGAAAATCTTTGAAGGGACTCGTCTGCCTAGTCAACAGGGTAATAAAATTTATGACTGACAGTCCAACACACCCTCGTACCCTCTAGAATTTTGCAAAGAAAACTTGTTTTTTTTTTTATCTTAGTGACCTATATATTTCGTATATTCCTTGAAATTACACGCTGTTTCAAAATATAGTTACAAAATATAGTGTGTCTAAAATATTATTTCCGTTTTGAACAGTAGCAGGCAGTTTCCGTTTCCGCGTTGGACAGTTTCCGTTTTATTCAGGAAAAATTACACATAATACATATGAATTTCGCCGGGACCAATAAATTGTTCCGAAATAGACAGGATTCCGGATTATTCAGGTTCCGATTTGACCAGGTTTCACTGTAACACAAAATCTTGAATTTGAGATACAGAGCAGCTAACATTTCAGGATTGCGCAGAACGACATTCAATTGTTTCTACGGGGCGCTGTGTTTGCGGCGAATAATATTTTGTCTGGAGGGAAATGTGTTATTAAGGATTCAATATTACGCTGGAGAAGACATGGATAGACAAAATCTTGCAAAATGCCCTGCTCTGAAATCCTCCAAGGAAGTCGACCGCTACTGGGAAGCCAGAGCCCGAATGTTTTTAATTACTTAATCCGTAGTTTTGTTCACCACTTTCTTGTTTTTCGCTCTGTCAATGATAGTAAATATCATGCACTAGTTTATTTAGGTATGCTTTAATATCATTCACTCCCGTAAGCTCATCAATTCTTCTATTTGTTATTTCTGATTCCTTCTGCCCACTTGATGAGTTACTTTTCTTATCAGTCCTCTCTACGCTTCTAGACTTCCTATTTCGTGATGCACTTCTGTTTACGTGTGGTGTCGATGATGCTCTATTTCCACAAGTCTCTATTTCGTTATTTCTGTTGTTGCAGCAACTTAATAAATCCTCAGTGAATTGATTATTTAAGGCCTCTACGTTAACTATGTTTCCGTTTATCTTCATTTTATCTTTTACTAAAGTTGCCCTCAATCCTTTACCTCGAGCTTCTTTTAATATTGGAATTAGTTTCTTTCTTTTCTCTCTAATTTCTTTTGCAAAGTCATTTTCTATGAATATATTTGTGCCTTTGAGTTGACGCGTATTGGCAATGATGTGCTCTTTGATAAAGTAACTGTTCAATTTCACAATAATTGGTCTTTTTTTTCCGTTACCGACTCTATACGCGTTATTAATCGCACTTATGTCCAAGTTTAGACTGAAATACTTAGTTAATAATTCTAACACTACGAAACCAGTATCAATTCCTTTTTCATGATTGCGCTCTTCAACACCATAAATTACAATGTTATTAATTCTACTATCATTTTCCCATTTTTTAACTATCGATTTTAACACCACCTGCTCTTGGATAACCGCCTTTAACTTCTTTTCCACTTCAGTGTATCTGTTTACTAATGTATCTATATCACTTGCTACTTTGTTTAGTAGAACACTTGCCTTTAGTCTGTCTTCTCTCGTTTCTTTCATATAGTTTATCCATTCTCTTTGAAACACTTCATCACTGAAGACTCTTCCTTCTGTATCTCCAGGACCAGGGTTTAACTTCACATTTCCAATAATCAGTAGAACTGATGAAACAGCCGCGGCCACAAATATGTTGATTCTATCCGACACTATAGCATATTCACCTTTTCAACATCTGCAACACTGCCCTGCATTGAAGCACCCGATTCGCGCCCTGTAAGAATTTAGGTCGTCGCCCATACTTTCTTCACACGCTAACCTACTTGTATATGCTGCTTACTACACAACCGTTCTCTACGACTGCACTTTGTGAACTATGATATCATGCACTAGCCATTAGACAAATAAATAAATATTATGCTGGAAACGAAAAAAAAAACCTATGTACCTAGGTTAAGTTTTTATTCCAGGAAACGCCTCAGTTGTTGAATATAAACAAAAGGAAACCCACGTGCATAGATTAAATCTCATTTTTAGTATATTCCATAGCCGCTCAGTTGATGTTGGCCGTTCAATTTGTTTGGCAATTATAATGCTTTCAACTACGTTAGTTACTTTATCCACTTTCATTACGTAGTATGGACTTTACATCACTATTAAAATGTTGTAAACACATTCCTTACGCAACTAGTTAGGTAATGACACTTCCATTACGCAACTAGTTAGGTAATGATACTTCCATTACGCAACTAGTTAGGTAATGATACTGCGTAATGTGAACCACACATAAAATGGAATAAAATGGAATTCATTTTATTCATATCTTACGAGGGCTTTCGATGGTACCAAACATTCAATTGCAGAATTTGCAGCATTTTCAATATCTGGATCTTCGTTTGAACTCATTTGAACAGTGTTTGTTTATTTCTCCTAATACTCCTGTTCTTCTGTTAGCTATAAACAAAAACCTATCGTGTTCAAAACTAATAAAACAAACATAAACGAATCGCCTATCGCAGGAAGAAAGTAATAATAATACAATCGTCTCTCCATAAAAGACATGATCAAAACTAATAAAAATGGTACAATAATTTGTTACTTTTATTACAAATTAATTTTTTATCAAAGTGGATAAAACGTTGTATGACATATATATAAAAAAGGAGCAACTTCTGCGGATCTCTGGAAAAAGGAACTAAAGAAGAGACTAGTGAAGTGTTTTGTATGCAGTGTGGCATTTTATGGGGCAGAAACATGGACATTACGACTAAGTGAAGAGAAGCGAATAGAAGCATTTGAAAAGTGGATATGGAGAAGAATGGAACGTGTGAAGTGGACAGAGAGAATATGAAATGAAGCTGTGTTGGAAAGAGTGGGTGAAGAAAGAGATGCTGAAAGTGATCAGGAAGAGGAAGCGGAATTGGTTGGATCACTGGTTGAGAAGAAACTGCCTACTGAGGGATGCACTGGAAGGGATGGTGAACGGGAAAAGAGTTCGGAGTAGAAAATATCAGACGATAGACGACATTAAGATACAGTATGTGGATGATATGGAGAGACGAAGAGGAAGAAGAAAATAGGAAAGATTGGAGAAAGCTGGGTTTGCAATTAAAGATCTGCCCTCGGGCAGAACACTAAATGAACGAATGATATACTTATCGCAACTTCATCTATAATAATAATAAATCTGTAGCCGAAATTTTTCTGGTAATTTTCGATTTTCCAAAAATAATTGGTCCTAACATATATAATTAACCACCCTGAAACCGAAAATAGCATTTTTGACATTTTTGTTTGTATGTCTGTCTGTATATTTGTTACCTTTTCACGCGATAATGGCTGAACCGATTTATATGAAAATTGGAATATAAATTAAGTTCGTTGTAACTTAGATTTTAGGCTATATGGCATTCAAAATACTTTATTTAAAATGGGGGTTATAAGGGGGCCTGAATAAAAAAAAATCGAAATATCTTGCTTATTATTGATTTTTGTGAAAAATGTTGCATAATAAAAGTTTCTTTACAAATGAATTCCGATAAGTTTTATTCTTTACAAAATTTTGATAGGACTAATATTTAATGAGATAAATGAGTTTCAAAATTAAAATAACGCCATCTAAGACGGTACAATCAATTAAGAACAATTGACTTCGTCTATAAGGGGCCTTGGACAACAACAATCGAAACAGGGGCCTTGGACATCAACAATCGAAAGCTATTAAACATAGCCTACAGAGAATGTTTCTGTGTTTGTATGAAGTAATATCAGAAGCTAAATTAACCGATTTGTATAACTAATTATTATTTCACCATTGGAAAGTGTAGTTTCTCTAGATGGACATAATGCTATAATGTTATTACAGTAACGTCTGAGTAAATCGAGGACAGGTAAGTTTAAAATACTGTAGCTTCTTATGCACAGAAAATTTGATAGGCTATTTTGTACATTCGTTTTCTGTATTTCTTAAAATAATATTTATGTACAGTCATTTTAATCTCAGAGAATTAACGAACAACGAGAGTGTATTGATTTAGTATGCAGTAATAGTATGTTAGCTTAGCAATCCATTATTTTATAATTCAAATTTTAACAATGCTCAATTGAATCGTGTTAAAATACGTAAAATATATATGCAATAAATGCAATGCAAAAAAATTGGGTAATGAGCGAAGAAGATTATCTTGCGCTGTTGTACAAGTTGTTCCCTGGATCAAACGTCCTATTTTAATTATGTAATTACTTTATATTTATTTCTAACAGGTGCAGCGGAGCGCACGGGTACGGTTAGTATTACAATAATCGACTGGTTATGATACTCATATTGTAAATAGCCATTATAATAACCTTATATTTAATTAGGATGTTCCTCCTGGTTTTATGTATCAGTGAATGTTTTACACACAAAATCGGAAGTAAATATTTCAGCATATACTATGTTAAAATCACCAACATCATCATCATCATCATCATCATCATCATCACGTGAGAGAGTCTATTCAACTGATGATATTCAACACCGTGGTCAAAATCGTGCGAACTCGTTGACAGCTATACAAACGGGGCTAAACAAAGAAGGATGGATGCGCTTTCCCTAATGAATTCAGCTCGGAGCATATGACAGACGTTTAGAGCTAGTGGGATGCACTGACAAATCGAGTTCCTCAGAGGTCAGGCTCGAACGAGGAAAAAGAAGGAAGAACAAGTCGCAGAATATATTTCACTAAGAAGCGGAAGAATCGCATGACAATTGAACACACCCAGAACAACGGGACAGAAAGCGTTCTTACACACATCTGTTAGAACACGTCACGGCACTGCAAACAGTACAACTTGGAACTTTCACGACTGTAAATTAGGATGTATGTAGGAAAGCCACAAGACTTCTGTCCTCGCTTTTTGTGCATATTTCTTTATTGTGTATGTACTCGTATATTGGATATGGAATTTTTGATTTGAAACATTAATAATAATAATAATAATAATAATAATAATAATAATAATAATAATAATAATAATAATAATGTTTTAATTTCGCTGGCAGAGTTAAGGCCATAAGGCCTTCTCTTCCACTCAACCAGCCTTAATCAATACAATACATAAATTTAAATTACAAATATTTACACTACACTTAAAAGGTTCTCCAGCAATATTCTTCACTACACATTTATTTAAATTTAGATAAATCTATAAGGTAAAGCAGTAACTTAATTTATGAGCTAATTTAATTCAATGAATTATAATTAATTTAATATCTGAGATAGCTAGTAAAATGATGAAAATTAATTTAATATAAGCTTACTAGGACTATGTTACAGGGAGAATATATATATTTCTATTTCTATAATGAGAATATTAATGTAATTGCCATTAGAGGTTTTGTAAGTATATTTAGAGAAATTAATGATGATAATAATAATAAGAATGGACAGATGTTAGTTTCATTATAAGTAACAAATATTAATCAGCAATTCATCTGTTAAGTAAGAATTTATGTAATTTTGACCTAAATGAAGTTATTGTCCAACAACCCCTTATATCACTCGGAAGCGAGTTCCTTCAACCTACATTAACAGAAAACATGACAGGATTTGGTGGAACGGAAATTACACTGACGTCATTTGACTTCGATCACCATGGAAAATATTTCATCATATGCGATAAATTCAACATTACGAATGATCCACAAGCGATAAGAGCCTCGTTGTTCCGTGCAGGCTAGGAAGATGTACTTACTTATTTACAAATTACTTTTTAGAACGCGGAGGTTCATTGCCGCCCTCACATAAGCCCGCCACTGGTCCCTATCCTGAGCAAGATTAATCCAGTCTTTACCATCATATCCCACTGCCCTCAAATACATTTTAATATTCTCCTCACATCTACGTCTCTACCTCACCTTCACCCATACGTGATACCATGCCCTCCCCATCTCAAACGCATGGATTTAGCCTACTTGCTTACTTACAAATGGCTTTTAAGGAACCCGAAGGTTCATTGCCGCCCTCACATAAGCCCGCCATCGGTCCCTATCCTGTGCAAGATTAATCCAGTCTCTATCATCATACCCCACCTCCCTCAAATCCATTTTAATATTATCCTCCCATCTACGTCTCGGCTTCCCTAAAGGTCTTTTTCCCTCCGGTCTCCCAACTAACACTCTATATGCATTTCTGGATTCGCCCATACCTGCTACATGCCCTGCCCATCTCAAACGTCTGGATTTTAAGTGCCTAAGTATGTCAGATGAAGAATACAATGCGTGCAGTTCTGTGTTGTGTAACTTTCTCCATTCTCCTGTAACTTCATCCCGCTTAGCCCCAAATATTTTCCTAAGCACCTTATTCTCAAACACCCTTAACCTATGTTCCTCTCTCAGAGTGAGAGTCCAAGTTTCACAACCATACAGAAGAACCGGTAATATAACTGTTTTACAAATTCTAACTTTCAGATTTTTGGACAGCAGACTGGATGGATTTAATGTTCTTAATTATGTTAGGTTGTGTAACTTTCTCCATTCTCCTGTAACTTCATCCTTCTTAGCCCCAAACACCCTTAATGTCTGTTTTTCTTTCAAAGTGATGGTCCAAGTTTCACAACCATACAGAACGACCGGTAATATAACTATTTTATAAATTCTAACTTTGAGTTTTTTTGAGAGCAGACTAGATGACAATAGCTTCTCAACCGAATAATAACAGGCATTTCCCATATTCCTTCTGCGTTTAATTTTCTCCCGAGTGTCATTTATATTTGTTACTGTTGCTCCAAGGTATTTGAATTTTACTACCTCTTCAAAGGATAAATCTCCAATTTTTATGTTTCCATTTCGTACAATATTCTGATCACGAGACATAATCATATAGTTAGTCTTTTAGGGATTTACTACCAAACCTATCTCTTTACTTGCTTCAAGTAAAACTCCCGTCTTTTCCCTAATCGTTTGTGGATTTTCTCCTAACATATTCACGTCATCCGCATAGGCAAGAAGCTGATGTAACCCGTTCAATTCCAAACCCTCTCTGTTATCCTGAACTTTCCTAATGGCATATTCTAGAGCGAAGTTAAAAAGTAAAGGTGATAGTGCATCTCCTTGTTTTAGCCCGCAGTGAATTGGAAAAGCATAAGATAGAAACTGGCATATACGGACTCTGCTGTAACTGGTTTCTTGGGAATACCAAATTCAATAAGAATAGTATATAAAACTTCTCTCTTAACTGAGTCACATGCCTTTTTAAAATCTATGAATAACTGATGTACTGTACGCTTATACTCCCATAAAGCATAAATTTACAAATTTTATATTTCCATTTCGTACTAAATTTTGGTCATGAGACATAATAATAGCCTATACTTTTTACGGGATTTACTTCCTAACTTATCTGATTACTTGCTTCAAGTAAAATTCCCGTGTTTTCTCTAATATTTTTTGGATTTTTCCCTAACATATTCGCGTAATGTACATAAACAAGCAAGGGATATGTACAGGAAATGTAAAATATTAACAAAAAAAAAAACTTAATTTTAATTTAACAAAAGAAAAACTGTTATTCGTACACAGATGGAGGTGATTAGTAAATACGGGGAGTATGTAGGGCCTACACAGAAAATGTTAATTTAACATAGTTTAATCTATACTATGCTAATAATAAATCTGTAGCCGAAATTTTTCTGATAATTTTCGATTTTCCAAAAATAATTCGTCCTAACATATATAATTAACCACCCTGAAACCGAAAATCACTTTTTTTGAAATTTTTGTTTGTATGTCTGTCTGTATGTTTGTTACCTTTTCACGCGATAATGGCTGAACCGATTTATATGAAAATTGGAATATAAATTAAGTTCGTTGTAACTTAGATTTTAGGCTATTTGACATTCAAAATACTTTATTTAAAAGGGGGGTTGTAAGGGGGCCTGAATTAAATAAATCGAAATATCTCGCTTATTATTGATTTTTGTGAAAAATGTTACATAACAAAAGTTTCTTTGAAAATGATTTCCGATAAGTTTTATTCTTTACAAAATTTTGATAGGACTGATATTTAATGAGATAAATGAGTTTTAAAATTAAAATAACGCCATCTAAGACGGTGCAATGAATTAAGAACAAATGACTTCGTCTATAAGGGGCCTTGGACAACAACAATCGAAACAGGGGCCTTGGACATCAACAATCGAAAGCTATTAAATATAGCCTACAGAAAATTTGATAGGCTATTTTGTACATTCGTTTTCTGTATTTCTTAAAATAATATTTATGTACACTCATTAATCTCAGAGAATTAACGAACAACGAGAGTGTATTGATTTAGTATGCAGTAATAGTACGTTAGCTCAGCAATCCATTATTTTATAATTCAAATTTTAACTATGCTAAATTGAATCGTGTTAAAATACATAAAATATATAAGCAATAAATGCAATGCAAAAAAAATTGGGTAATGAGCGAAGCAGATTATCTTGCGCTGTTGTAAAAGTTGTTCCCTGGATCAAACGTCCAATTTTAATTATGTAATTACTTTATAGTTATTTCTAACAGGTGCAGCGGAGCGCACGGGTACGGCTAGTTTAAAATATTACAATTCCAGCATGCTCACAATAACACTCATAAACAGCATAAAGTTTCACGCAACTATAGGATTCCATGAATCCCCTGTTACAATTTTTGGAGGGACTGTCTGCTTTTCCCTACGTCATTCCACCCATCTCCCATTACGATCTCTTTAGCAGATCTCTCTTGTTAACGTTTCCCATAAAAAAATTCTCTTTAGTAACTTTTTCCGTCAGAAATTCAACAGAACTACATCCGAAAACAGGACTTCGGCACGAAAATTGGTTGCTCTCGACGTTCAAGTTGGAAACCGGTATGCATGCAGGTCTAAATTTTTTCAGTTTTCCATTACGGAGTTACATTAATTTTCCTGAGGGTTTTAAGAACATAGATTTACCCAGTCCGAGTGCACTGTGTATTCTGGATACTATCCGTGACGAAAAATAGGATAAAGGTTTTATAGTAATTACTAAGGAGCGGATTCCTATGTAATTAAATATTCTTTTTCCGTGTGATAAAACATAATTAACAAAGTTAAAAATTCCGAACATGAAGTTTCAAGTTTAAAACCCGAATTTTATTTCACATAAAAACACATATTTTCACAAATAAATTATGTAAATACATATTTTCAGGAAATCTATTATAAACACATAAATCTTGGAGTTTTTTTAATTAAATAATTTTTTACAAGAACTTATAAATATTTTAAAACTAAATCAATTATATCACTCAGAAGTACGTTATCTTTTTTTTTTTAAGAATTCTTGGTTGCTTCGTGTTTCTAAGCGCTATGTGGCATATCCGTGATCAATTTTCGTAATACAGGGACATCATTTTATTTTTACTTGCATTTTTATTTTACCTGCATTTCTGAATGTACTTCACTCTCGCCCCTTCACTAATGTCCTTGCTCCCGTCAGACACACAAACTTACGGCCGCTGTTGCATTCGAAGTCTTCAAGCAGTGAAGTAAACACTGCAGTGTATAGCGTGTTTCAGAAATATGATTGCGTTTTCTATAGAAGAAAGAACCTATATTAATAATATCGTACTAAAAAATTATATTCAAGAAATGATAAATTCAATTTCAGAGAATATGCTTCAAAATGTTTTTAATAATATGCGTACTGAATTGAAGCCTGCATTGTAATGAACGGCAACCATTTTCAGCAACTTGTTTAAAAATTCGGATTAGCTTTTTTTGAATTGAGGTGGCTAGAAGCAAAGGAATGCTAGTGACATTTGTAATAACATGAGTTAAGTGCATCCAGTGTAAGCAAAAGTATCTAAAATTTTAGTGGCAAAGAGATATTTTAATCGCATCATACATTAAAATTTAAATAAAAATTTCACCGATTTTACGAAAGCTTAAATATTTAAACCCCATTTTCTCAAAAGTAATTTAAGTGCACTTACAGCCCTTTACTTACGACCCCCTCAATTTAAATGCACTCTCTATATTGTATGCTAACATCAATAATTAATATGCTAAATAAAGTAGACATTACATAACGAACATAGCCGCCTGAAAAGTTGAGTTTTGAAAAAAAATGTTACTACTTTACTGTATTTTGATAAATTCCGTAAAAGTGATGATCAAACTGAAAATCGTAATATCGTATTTCCCTACAACATAAATGGATACACTACTTTTCTCTCCTCCTATACCTAGTAAAATGATTTGTTTACATATTGCACTAGTAACATCAAACTCCTGTAATGGAAGGGGGCAACAGTGTTTCCGAGTATAGGCAGGTTAATGTTAAAAATGTTGGTAAAAATAAAGTGATGTCCCTGTAGTATCGCCTCAAGTTCTGAGAACTGCTAGGCAGCATATCAGTGTTATTATTAGAGAATAAATTAACATGGACAAGGAGGAGAGATCTTGTAACACACAATTAGGAATGTTTATTGTTGCTGAAGATGATTTCATTGCACATTTTGTTTGTGAAACACAACAGATAGGAGCTCGGGTATAAATATTATTTAATTTAAATAAATCTCTCGCCTCTCGCGCATGCCTATCAAGTAAGGCAATACATCTTGTTGTGATTCCCTGTCATCGGGTTCGTCAATCGATATCCTTCAAGATATACTGAAAGATGGTTATTTAAAACAACGATTTGGCTTTCCTATTAGCAAATTTAAGCTTTCTGTGTGACACCATAAAAAAACTCGAAACATCCAAAAGCCTGTTGTCTGAAACAGGGAGGTGCGTGGCGTGGAAATTAAACTAGACTCGCTACCAGGTTCAGAAGTACAAGCACTAAGGGACAAATTCCAGAATGTGTTTGGGAAAAACAGTGGATATAAAAAAATGTGTAAATTTGCTCAAGTATTGGAAGATGTGCCTGTAGGTGAAATTGACGGTGTATGGGTTTGTGACATTCTTCTCTTTAAATATACACGTCTGACGTCCTGTGATGTGGAAAGATCGTTTTCACAGTATAAGTCGTTGTTCAGAAATAATCGGTTTGTATTTGTGATGGAGAATTTGGAGATGACCTTTGTTGTTCACTGCAATTCTCGGCCAACTACTAGCACTCAAGTGTGGTTGATGAGTAGGCCTACCTAGTAACATTTTTTTTAAAGCTAAGTAAGGTATTTTTGTCATATTAAAAAAAAAATATTTTTAGCAAATATTTTCGTACTTTTTAGCACATAAAAATAAATATATTTAAATTTTTAGCACATAAAAGTCCGCTCCCTAGTAATTACGATAATTATTTACGACCGCAGAGGATGAAACATCATCAATGCATGCATTTTGTCTTGTCTTGGCAGCTGAGCCCGGGGCTGCAAAATATCGGTCCCGTGTTCCATAGATAATTACGTATAATGGAGAACGCGTATTACGTAGCGTTGCTAATGCTTATGCGTCAAGTAATGGATTAGCGTTAGTTTTGCTTAGGGCTATGAGGATGTTAATTCCACCCCATAATCCTGCCTCATGTATTATGGAGCCTTAAGGGCTACTTTACAAGTAGGTACAATTTGTTGAGAGGTGCGTAGAATGACCGTGTAATGCATTTCACAAACAATGACTATGTCAGCATTACGAGCCTGCAATAAATTACAGTGTATTTTCATCGTTACGCCTGGTTTCTGAAACGCAGGAGGATCACAAAGGCCATGTTGAACTTGTCCACCTAATTCCTATCTCTGGACGCGTTCCTATACAACAAAGTCTGAACCATGTCTGCCACAGAAGTCAAGTGCTTGTAAACTGTGGTTTGCCTTGCTTCAGTATTATGATCTAGATGCCGCTAAGTTACATCATCATCATCATCATCATCATCATCATCCATTAAGATTAAGGCTTTTTACAACTATGTACTTCGATAATAATAATAATAATAATAATAATAATAATAATTATTATTATTATTTATTTATAGAGTAGACGCAAGAAGAGCTTGCCACGGTAAGCTGCGCGAACTTTCGGAAACGTTCGGGTGCACTCGATCTCGCCTCGATTCGATTGGCAAACTGTCGACAGTTCTCAGTCGTCTGCTGGCTTGATGTTTCGAGTGAGATTTATCACAGCGCATGTAACGGAACCTAAACCTTGTTGCAGAGTAACTAATAACTAGATTTCGTGGAATTGCCACAAGAATCGTAAGGTTTACTACGCACGCGGTATAGACTGTATGAGAAGGGGACGTGCAACGCATGGAGTGTGCCTCTGATGTAAACACTGAGCAGTATACTGCGGTTACAATAAAACCTGTATCCTGCATTCAAGAAATATAATGAATGATCATTGAAGTAAGAAATGTCTAAACATGTAATATAGGGAGATATATTAACTCTTAAAATTTAGTGTAATATATCCTTGAATATGTGCATTGCAGTGAAGAGTTACGTACATTTTGAGCGACTCCAAAGTGAACCTCCTCCGATATATATGTATATATATATATATATATATATATATATATATTTTATATTGGGAAAATGTACGTTCAAATCACACGATGTAATAAATGCATATTTGAAGAACGGAAAGTCACTACTTTTTAGTACACCAACTTCAGACGTCTTGTCGTGACCTGATAGTACATCATTTATAATACGAAGTTGTGAATAGGCAGAATTTTTAGCAATAATGTTTCTCAACTTACATTTCACTTTTTCTGAAATTAGTAAATTGTTATTTTGGATAAGTGTTTGTGATACTTTATCCGCTATATTAACGACTTCTGAGAGTTGTAGTTTAGAAGAGTCTAACAGGGTGATGCTTTTGGACAAGATTTTAAAATTAGAATCAATGAATAGAATATCTTCCAATAGCTGTTCAGAAGGCAATGATTTTACAGCTGCAACAGCGGAACTGTCTGTGCTATTCAATGCATCAGTTACCTCCATTATTTTGCCGTAATATTCTGCATAATAATTAACAGCATCCAACCACGTTTTCCAAAGGGTCAAGCTGGCTGCGGGGGTAGGGGTATTCCAGGGGCAATTGTTTGGAACAGCAACACTCTCATTGTAGTATGTTTGATTGAATTCTTGTCTGCACTGGACAAATGTTAAGCTTTGACTATTCCAACCACAGTAATGGAAAAACAAGTGCTTACATAGGTATACATTAGCTGTAGCTGCTCTATCTATTTGTACCGGTCACAACACTTAACATGAACTGCTTATACTACGAGACCGGGCGGTCGCTCACCTCTTCTATACTACCGTGCATCGGCAACCTGATTGCATGCTGCGTGTGGCAATTCAACGAAGTCTACTAATAACATAACATTGTTGAAAATACAGAAGCACGAATTTTTTTACATATAAAATCACTGAATGAAATTACAAAGATGTTATAAGAAATATGTAATCGCGTAATAATTGATATTTGACATTGTAATAAAATACTAATAACTAATACTGTGTGATAGTAAATTGATGTTCCGATAATTTGCGTGGTACTATGGTCGATTTATTTTAACCTGTATATACTCCTTACGTTACGAGCGGAGCCTGTTTCGTTTTTCATACATTTATAAACGTTATAAATAATTCCCTAGTTTGACTGTGTAACATTTTATTAGCACTTCCTAATTTAGAGCGAACGGGGGGCATTGTTAAGTACATAGAATGTTATACAGAACTCTGTTATTTTACAAACACACTTTGAACTACATAAAACTCCTGATATCAGGGATAAAACGCAGAATTTGTAACGCATACGCTGGCTTCTACCCGCTCTGCACAATACATTTCACAACACGAACTGCTCAAGACCGCGCTTTCGAATGCGCCCTGTAATCAGCATTACGTGATTCATAGCAGCCCTGTAACGAGCATGACGGCACGAGGACTGAATATCGTTCTCTGCGCATCAGTCAAATGGGCAAGCTTTCTTTGCGCTTCCTCTACTGGCAGAGTTAAGGCCATAGGGCATTCTCTTACACTCTACCAGGTCACAAAGTATACAAGCAGTTAAAATTTAACAAAAAGTTAAAGAACAGAATACTAACATATTACAAAAAAAAAAAAAAAAAAATAATAATAGCATAATAAAATCGTCACTAAACAACACGAAAATTATACAATACTAGAAAAAAGAAAGCAAAATACATTGGAATATAGTAAAAGCAACTCATTTAGTACAAAGGGTTAATATGGAAAACGTAAGGTAGAATATAACAAAATGGAATGTAATAAAATAATAATACAAAAGAAAAGAAATACGAATATTAAATAAAATTCAAAACAAAAAGGCTATGATAATAAATTCATCGGCTGATAAAGAGAATAAAAAGGGGAAAGGAAGGAAAAAAATATCCTATATTTTTACAAAACTATCGCAGAGAAAAGGGCTTATAACTGAAAAGAATCTGAATTGAAAAAGTGCAATTTTAATTTATTTTTGAAATTAGACAATGCCCGACAGTCTCTGACATGAATATATGAAAGCTAACTTGTTCACATCATCCTTATCAGCTTCATCTTTATTACAATAATAATAATAATAATAATAATAATAATAATAATAATAATAATAATAATATTAATATTAATAGTAATAATAATAATAATAATTTAGAAGCAGCAGAGATGCGACTCCTGAGACCACTGCACTGGCAGTATATTCACTTTTTGATCATAAAAATGACGATGACATCCGCAATATGTTGAAATATAGCTAAAAAAATTGCTGTATCTATTTCAATAAATCCTTCAATGAAATTGTGTTTCTGGTTATCTCATCCTATTTACCCTACCTATTCTGTCTAGCTTATCCCATCTATTCTATTTACCCTATGCTATACTCTCTATTCCTTGGTATTCTGTTTATCTTATCCTATCTATTCTATATACCCTATGATATTTACTCTCTATTCCTTCCTATCCTGTCTATCCCATTCTAATATTCTGTTTATCTTATCCTATTTATTCTGTCTTATAATAGGCTTATCTGTTCTATATATCCTATCCTATCGTCTATCTTATCCTGTCCTGTCTCTCCTAATCTATCTATTCTGTCTATCCTGTCTATTCCGTCTATCTTATTATAGCTCTTCTATCTATTATATTTTATACTATTGTATATTTTTTCCTTGTCATATATATATATATATATATATATATATATATACACTAGTGGCTTGTGCAGCAAATACTGCTGCAAACTAAGTTCATTAGACGTTCAAATAAAAATTTTTGAGATTTATTTTCAATGAAGAATACTTGTCTTTTTGATAGTTATTTGCTTCCATAATAATGAAACATACTCCCTCTGAATGGATTTTTTTTAGGCCAAATACTTTTTCTTGAACCTATCCAACTTCAGTTTTTGAGTTTCAACGCGAAAACGCAAGTATCAATGTCAGGATGATAGCAATAGCTATTTCAGGTCATTGTGGATTGTAGGCAAAAGTTAAAAAAATGTCAGGTTTGCTAAGCTTTCGAACAATAGCATTTTCGTATAGCTGCTGCATGTAGAACTTGAAATGTAGAGCGTAAAATCATTTTATCCTACTAAGAGATCTTGCTGAAATGATCTGGAGACTACAAAATTTTCTAGGCCTCTTATTTTATCAGTAAGTAATACCTTTTGATCTTTCCTTAGGAACTGTAATTTTTGCGCTCTCTCGAGCCAATACTGAAGACAATGACACATATCAATATCTACACTACACCGCCATTAAGTATATGAAAAAGACCCAACCCCACTGGGTTAATAAGTATAAAAATATTTTATTTTTAATAACAATATTATTATCTTACTTAAGTTTTGTAGTTATATATAGCAGCCACTCAGTAAATTATAGAAATGAAGATCTAAATTAAGATATTCTTTACATTTACTTACATAACCACAAAACGTTTCACTTTCATGTCATCAATATAATGTACAATTAATGAAAAATAGATGCATTATGATATTAACTATAATAATAATTAATTTCTAATGGTAATAATGTCATCAAACCACCTCAAGTTTCGTAGATTTGAATATCCAATACACAGCTGTACTCAGAAAATTATAGGCCTACACTGCAGAATCAGTTTTTAATAACAAATTGAATTGAGCTCTAAATATGTCGGCAATCCTGCAGGTCATGGCCTTCGTGTAATAGCCTATTGTTTATTGTAGTGTGTGTTTTGTTCTGAAATTCAATCAAGTCGGCCGTGATTCAATAAAATTAGTTCTCAAAACTGACAACAGACGGATTTTGGAAAATAGGAAAATTATGTAGGAAAATTGACATTTCACTGAAAACTACTACTTTTCCGAAAAACTTTGGGTTCCAAGCTTCAAAATGAGGGGCCATTTATTAAAATCCGTTCAGCCGTTTTCCCGTAATTTCCATTACCAGTTCAAATTATATATATATATTCAACATTTTGGAGCTCTCTTCGACTCCATCGTGAGGGAAAGCAGGAAAGGGGCAGCTGCATCCATTACCAAGAGATGTACTCCAGTTATTACTTAGTGACACTTTTAAATTACAGTCACTGTGCAGAGTTGGTGAACGTAATAGACATTATAGTAGCAAAGCAAGCCGAGGTTCTCTGAGAAAACCTGCCTAATACGGACTTGGCCATCAGGATCTGCGGGAGGAACCAGCGACATATTAAGTTAGTTATGGATGTGCCTGTTGGTGACGTCAGTATCCGTTTCAGGATTTGAAAAGTATAACGCGATTAAAACATCGAAACCTGAATCGAAGTATATTTTTATTATTCCCCATTTCCCTCTTTGTGTGACTGCCTAATTTGCACAAATATGAGGCCGGGCTGTATCCATATTCATTATTTATTACAACTCTGCAGCAGCGCAATGCTTGATACGAACGGGCATTATACGAGTATTTGAAATTCAAGAGTAATTGGAAACAGGGCTGCTACAATATGGAACATTTATTTTTAAAAAATTGTGACGGAACATCAACATTAAATGATTCTAATTCATGCGCATGTGCATAGCCTTCCAATAGTCATTACCAAGTGTCTTTATGATTTCGACACGATGTGAAATTTTGTATACAAGCTGCCGATTTTAATTTGCCTGGTCACAATAGGAAATGATGCTAATGCAGCCGCCACGATCGTTATCGTAAAAGCAGATGAAAATGAAATTGCTTTCCCATAGTCTACAAAATGTACAGCATTTTTATTTTATTCGGTAATATTAAATTTTAACGGTTTACTAAAACATACAGTGGACCTATACAGTGTCTATCATCCTTATTCGTACATATCTAATTTAAACTAATAAGACAACATTATGTACGAAATAATTATACTCATATACTAATAGTAGTGTACCATGCTTTAAAACCATTTCTTAGAACGTTAATTTACAACCAGTTTTTATTTTAAGCTCTAATTAACAAACATATTAATAAATACATTACTTCGAAAGTAAAACTGTATGTAATTTATATTCGTACACTTGAGTAATTTTGACTTATTCGGGGGTGCCGTGCCTTAATGGTAACAGCGAGTGTGCATTACCGCGTGCTCTAGGGTTTGTTTTGCTTCAGCAGTCAGTTCTGTTCAAAATGGGCAAGTCGAAGGAACTCAGTGCCGAGCTAAAGAATACGATAGTTAGACTGGCTCTTGAAGGTTATTCTTTACGGAGAATAGGCAATATAGTAAACAAAAGTCATTCCACGATACAATACGTGGTTAATAAATTCCAATACCGTGGATTTACTGCAAATCAGAAGAGAAAACCAAAAGAAAAAATACTAAATGAGAGGGAAAAAAGGTTTAATATAAGACAGATAAAATCAAATCCACGGTTAAGTGTGCCGAAACCACGTTCTCTCATGACAAAAATCACAAGGAAGACTGTTAGTGTAACAACGGTGCGACGTGTACTATATAAATATGGATTTCATGGTAGAACGATAAGAAAAAGGCCCTTTGTAAGTAGAAACAAATCGAGCTTTAAGAATTAAATTTCCTAAAGTTCATGTAAATTAGGAGCAAGAATTTTCGGACAGTGATGAGAACAAGATTAATCTTTTCGGATCCGATGGTGCTCATAGAGTGTGGAGAAAGAAGAATGAGGCCGATAAAGTGGATAACAATCTTCCCATTGTGAAACATGGAGGTGGCGTCATAATGATTTGGTGCTATAAGTCATCGAAAGGCGTGAGTAACATCGACTTAATTGATGCAATTATGGACAATGTAGTCTATAACAACATCTTGAAAAATAATGTCAAGGAAAGTGCAATAAAATGGATTTGCCGTCTGTCTACATTTTCCAACAAGACAGCGACAGCAAACATACGGCCGAAATGAACAAACACTGGTTGATGTGGAACGTCCCGAAACAACTCCATACTCCTCCTCAATCACCCGATCTGAATCCCATCAAGCATTTGTGGTCCAAACTTAAGGAAAATAGACATAAAAATACAATTTCGTCCAAAGAACACCTCAAAACTGTTGTGCTGGAAGAATGGCGAAATTTCACTCCGCAGCAATGTAAAACGTTGGTAAATTCCACGCAGAAAAGGTGTTAGGCAGTGATCAAAGCCAGAGGATATGCAACTAGATATTAGAACGTAATTGTTTATGTTATTTGTATATAGTTATTTAATTTTGTTACTAACTGTACCAATACAAATGACAGGTAGAGAAATTATATATTTTGTTAAATTTCGTTTATTTACGTGTTTATGATATACATGGAATTTACTTTTTGTTTTATTTGTATTCATAATGCTACTGAACAGAGTTTCAAAGAGAAATGTAATACTTTCATTTCATGTGTCTTTTATCACCAAAGTTGTTACGTATTTTCACCTGTACGAATAAGACTGATAGACAGTGTATGTTCTTAAATATGTTATTATTTGGCACTGTTCAATAGTTAGAACAATTTTTTAATCGCTTAAGGGGTTAAGTACAGCTTACAGCAGTAAAATGTTTGGAAATATTCAACATTTTTTTTTGTCCATTAGTATATCTTGTACAATAATGAAAATTACTATGTGTGAAACACTGTCCATCTGCTATATGAAAAAAAAATATTTTTACGATTTAAAAAAAATATTTATATTTATTTAAAAAAAATCATAATGGTGGCAGTTCACTGTGCAGTGATGAAGCGTTTTCCTCATAACTCAAATTTGTTAACTTTTTCATGTTCTCTCTCTTTTATTTTATTGCTGAAACTCATGTTTACAATATCATGCTCTTTTAACTACATTCCTTAATAAATAATATTTTTTTTTTATTTTGTGTTAGGAGAAAATACTGATATTTGACCATTTTTAAAAATGAATTTATTTTTATCAGACAATCTATCAAAGGTAGACAAGTGATCTTGTATCATATCGTAGACATAACATGCATAAATACACACAAAAATGTCATCACAAAATGTTGGATAGTTTTTGAGTTATGTGGGAAACGCTTCATCACTGCACAGTGAACTGAATTTTGAAAAAATTTTCATTATTGTACAAGATACAGTGATGGAGGGAAAAAAATGTTGAATATTTTCAAAATTTTACTGCTGTAAGCTGTACCTAACTCCTTAAACTTTATTATTAATTAGCCAAAATCATCAGGACTGTCGCTGGGCAGTAACCTGAACACACGTTTCAGCGTCACATTGTTGACAAGTAACTGCATCTGTTAGCACAACCATAAAAGACTAATAGATGCTGTAGAGTTACCAACAACGGGTGGGGGGGGGGAGAATTATATGTTAATCTTTATTTTGAAAGAGCTTCAGCAGTTTCAGAAATGCCCTGGTCCTGGGTCAGCAACACACAGGTTGTCCACCTAAGACAACACAACAACTAACAAATATCTGTGTCATAACTTACACAGGACTCGAACCAACTACCTTCGCTTCCCCGCGTTGTTTCTCAACTGTTGCGTACACTGGGGTTATTAAGTGCGTTGTTGAGGAATTGCGTCGGATTGACGTCGGTTTGTCTGCTTAGGGCTATACTACACGAACGTTAAAACCGTTGCGTTGACAACGTTCTTTTATAAGAACTTGGTTTTTGGTAATATGATCGCATGTATAATTGCATGACTATACTACACAAGCGTTAAAGATGCTGCGTTTGGTTGCGTTGCTTCGATGTTGGGAAGTTTCAACGCAGAGGTCTGCGTTGGCAACGCCATCTTTTGCAAACGTATTCATACTACATGTGCGTCACCAACGCAACGTCAACAACAGACAGGATATTGTCAAGCAAATGCAGTTTTTACTACCTACTCTTGGTGAGAATGAAACCATTTCGAATAAACCTCCACCTAAACAAGAAGACATACCGGATTGTATTATTTCTCAGGCTACTCCGGGTCATGAGAGTAATGTAAACGATACCCAAAAAAAATCGGGACTATCTCTTCGCTCGAGAGGGACAGGAAGAAAAGAGAAATCTGAAAATATTCCAGTAACTGCAACAAGGTATATTACAAATATATTATCAGAGAGCGTGGCCATACAAAGACATGACAGAGAGAATGACAAGGATGGAAACAAAGCTTCTCTATTATCATTTGTCAAAATCATGGACAATTTACCTCCAGAGCTTGCAATTGAAGCCCGTTTCAAAGTTTCTGAAGTGTCTAGCAACGGGCAACATCAAGAATGTCCCAATTGTCAGAGTCGCCGTTGAGTGTTATTGCCGATGGTTCAAATGATTCTGAGTTCATTGTTAATTTCAGTCAGTACTGATTTCTGCAGCTTGTAATGTTCTTAATTTTCAACATATTATGCATAAAATAAAAATATAATCATTACAAATTAAGGCAAATTTTATTACTTGCCTTAATGTTACAACCAGCTTTTCGACAGAATGAATTGATTTCCTCATTATGATCCGGAGCTGCGTTCGGGCTTGGGTTGGATCCCCCTTTGGTCTTTGGTTTCTTCCGAGGTTTTCCCCAGCCGTGGGACTGAAGCCAGATGGTCTGTGGCGAGTCTATGGCGAGTCCTTGGCATCAACCCCTTTGATTTGATTACCCCCCTTTGATTTGATTACCTGATTTGGTTTTTCCGAGGTTTCCCCCACCAAAAGGCAAATGCCGGGTAATATTTTGGCGAATCCTCGGACCTCATCTCATCTCACTACATCTCGCCAAAAAAAAAAAAAAAAAAATGTAAAAAATTGCACACAATTGTAAAAAATTGTAGAAAATTACTAAATTGTAAAACTATAAAAATTTGTAAAAATTGTAATTGTAATATTGTAAAATGTTGACTTGTTCCACATCTTAAAGCTTCATTGCTCATTTAAGATCTATGGAATAAAATAAATGAATGAATGAATGAATGAACAGTATCAGTTTTCCTAATTTTATGAGAAATTAAATTCAAAAGATCATCAAAACGTTTTTATTGACATTCTGTAATAAAGAAAAAACTTGTCGGGATACTGTCGGTGATTTTCAAATGCAGTACAGTATAAACTTTCCTGTCGAAAGTCTCTTAATGTTTGCGGGATGAATTCACCATCTCCTTTTCCTCTTTTTTTTGAGACAGACGTATAAATTGAACACATAGCAGAGCTACATATGCAACTTGTATAACATCCATTGCAGCTCTGAAACCAAACACAGCGTCCCTAACGCAACGTGTAGTTTACACATTTTTCACACGTTACCAACGCCTGTCAACGCAACATTTTTAACGTTCGTGTAGTATAGCCCTTAGAGGTAAACAAGACGCGCTCTCCATCTGATAGCGTTTGGAAGATGCATTAACGTTTAACGTGCTGCTTTCTCTTGACTTGGTATTCCGTCCTCGATATGAGCGTTTCGCGTGTTGTTTAGATGACTTCTAAAATCGAAATTACGAGTATGAATGTTAGAAGATGAGTTTAATAACATGCACACTTGCGTGTTGTTCTTACCTCATCGTCAGAGTCACATCTGCCAGACCTGAATAGAACGGGGGAATGCATTGACGAACACAGAGTTAATCTGATCACCGACTTTGATCCAAAACAGATTAGGAAACAAATGTCTGCCGTGTGTTCTATGTTACATTATTTAAAACGACTATTCTTCTCCAATTTAAATTATACGGAGTAGAGAGCAATGGAATACATTAAAATAAATAAAAATAAAATTTAACTAAAAAATTTCTGAAGCTGGAAAAATAAAAAAAGGAATACGTCAAGGATGCAGCTTTTCACCAACACTTTTCAATGTACAGTCCGGTCCGTTTGGGTATGGATGATATTAATTTATTATTGTAAAGCTATTATGACAGTAGGAAAAATTTCTTTCTGGTTATATTATGATTAAAAGATGAGAGTTTCCATATATGACAATCAACAATGCATAATCTGAAAGGACAAATGAAAATCGTAGATGATTAAAATGGCTACTACAAATTAAACAGCGGGCACAATATGTTCTTTGGTATGCTAAATTTTGAGAGTATTGAAAGAGTTCAAAGGGAATTTCGGCGTGAGTACTTGCGCGTAATGTACCTAAATACGATTCCGTATTGTTGTGGTATCGAACATTTGTAGAAACAGGTTCTGTGTTAAAAAAAAAAACATGCCGGAGGTCGCAGGCGAAACCCAGTACGAGAAGCAGCTATCTCTTGGCTTGGTCCCCAAACTCCCCAGATCTAACCCCTCCTGGCTTCTTCGTGTGGGGTTTTGTTAAAGACATTGTCTATTCACAGAAACCCAGGAACATTGATGATCTGAGAGTAAAAATTACTCAAGCTTTTCAACAAGTCACCCCTCTTATGTTACAACGGACATGGGCTGAATTGCATCACCGTTATGAGTTGTAGAGGGTGCGCAAAGGGGTCGTATTGAACTCTAAGGAATCTCCCATCTTTCAGTGCTGTATGTACAAAGTTTCAACAAATAAAGTTCAGTAGTAAATGTTTTACGGTGTTTTTATTTTATCCATACCCAAACGGATCACCCTGTAATTATACTTAAATGAAATAATACAAAAATGGGAACAAGAAATCCCCGATATTAAAATAAGCCGAAAACAAGAATTCAAAACATTCCTATTTGCAGATGACCAAGTGATAATATCGGATAGCGAACACAATAGTTACAAATAGTAGCACATAAACTGAATAAAAAGTCATACAAGATTACTTATAGGTAAGGAAATCAATGAAGAGGTCTGTAAATAATTAAACTTTTTTTGTTTAGATTGGAGAAATAATTGCTGAGCACATAAATAAATGGAAAGAAGACGTTGATAGATTAACTGGTGTCTCTTTTCTGAAACTAACAATCAATCACAGAACTGTCGGAAGCAGAAATAATGTTAAGTTCAAGGTAAGAAGCGCTAAAATGTGTGAGAAAAGAAAGCAAATGAACGTCTTGTTAAATGAAGACACGAAAAGTTTAAGAAGTAGATTACAGATAGCAGAAATTGAATTTTTAAGATTTATACTGCAGATTACAAGAAACGACAGACTAACAAATGACGATATACGAAGCAATTGAAATTATTTTAAGTGAAGAAATGTACAGTTACAGAGCATAGTGGATAAATTAGCCTACGTACGACATGCCGTATGCCAGTATAATTGATAATAATTGATATAATATCATAGGCAGAATATGAAGGAATAGAGAGAGTAAATAGCATAGGGTAAAAGGGTAAATTAGGGTCTGTTCGACAGTCGGGCGTATTGGACACTTTGTACTTTAACGTGTTACCTCGCCACTTGTGGGCACCACATTCTGCTAGAAGTCAATGACGGAAGTAGCCCCACTCGTGACAACTTCCGTCATTGACTTCTAGCAGAATATGGTGCCCACAAGTGGCGAGGTAACACGTTAAAGTACAAAGTGTCCAACATGTCCGACTGTCCAACAGAACCTAATTTACCCTATGAATAGACAGGATAAGATAGACAGAATAGATAGGATAAAATAAACATAATTGATAAAATAAAATAGACAGGATAGGAACAAATAGAGAGTAGATAGCATAGGATAGATAGAATAGGAAGATAGACAAAATAGATAGGATAAGATAGAAAAAATAGAAAGGAAAGCATAGACAGGATAGGAAGGAATAGAGAGTAGACAGCATAGAGTAGATAGAATAGATAGGATATGAGACACAGAATAGATAGGATAAAATAAACAGAATAGATAGGATATACAGGATACGAAGGAATAGAGAGTAGACAGCATAGAGTAGATAGAATAGATAGGGTAAGATAAACAGAGTAAATAGGATAAGATGAACAAAATATAAAGGAAAGTATAGACAGGATAGGAACGAATAGAGGGTAAATAGCATATGATAGATGCAATACATAGGATAAGATAGAATAGATAGGATAAGAGACAGAATAAACAGGATAAGATAAACAAAATAGAAAAGAAAGCATAGACAGGATAGGAAGGAATAGAGAGAGTAGATAGCATAGAGTAGATAGAAGAGATAGGATAAGATAGACAGAATAGATAGGATAAGCTAGACTAAAGGATAAGATAAACAGAATTGATAGGATAGGATAGACAGAATAGGAACGAATAGAGAGAGTAGATAGCATAGGATAGATAGAATAGATAGGGTAAGATAGACAGCACAGATAGGATAGGATGGAATAGACAGAATAGATAGAATAGAATACATAGGTTAGATATATACTGGATAGTACAGAATAGGATAGATAGATACAGAGATACATAGTCAGGTAGGTACAGTAGGCAGGCAAGGAGACAGGCAAACAGACAGACACAGAGACAGATATGTAGAAGAATTTTATAAATAGACTAATGGGCGCAGACTGAATCACATCTGTCTGTTATATGGATTTAGGTTGGGTTCCTGTTTGTGATTGTCACGGCCGAAAGTAGAAGAACCTGTGTGATGTTGGCATTCAGATCACCACGTGCTTACTACATTACGACATAATCCTTAAATATCTCCTGACCGCACTGCACCAAGGACTTGAGTCACTGCAAACCAGTGGCGGAATTAAGGGAACTTTACTCATATATAGGGAAGAAACGAAGGAAATAAAATATAAAAAAGAAAAGAATCTGAGAATAAAAGAGAGAAAAAGAAAGAAAGAAAGAAAATTGAATAAAACAGAGAAAAGAAAAGAAAAGTAACACTAAAGAGAGAATGGAATAAAACAAAATAAAGTAAAGAAAACTAGAAAATAAAAGCTACAAAAGAAAGAAAAAGGTAGATGACACGGACGAAATGAGTGACACAACAAAATAATGAAAACATGAAAATGCAGACAAAACTGAGAGAATCAAAGAGAGGAGAGAGAGCAAAAAAGAAGACAAGGAAAAGAAGATAAGAAGGAAAAGAAAAGAAATGAACGAGATAAGGTTTCGTATAAGAAAACAATGATCCTTGTTATATCGTTTGCAGTAAATACTATACATTAAAGAAAGAGACAATGCCTCATATACTATATTATTTTGGAGACATCAATAATGAGACTGTATTGATAAATTTAAACGTACGAAAAGACAAATTGCACTGGTATCGAACTCGAGTCCTCCACATCACCAGAACAGTGTTCACTGTTCAACTTTGAGCTACCGAAGATATTCATAAAACATGGGAAATAGGTAGAGAAGGATGAAAGACAACAGTTTTCGCTGTCAATAACTCGGTAATCTTACAGCGTTGTATAATTTTATTTGATTGTACTTCGTTTTATATCATTAACTCCCGTCGAAAAAAAGTTGAATATCGTAAAACTTTTAGAGTTACGCAGAGCGCCCAGTTATTTCACTCCAAAAATAAATCATATTTTGAATTTTTCGTGCTAAAAATGTATGTCTATCTGAGAGTTTGAATCAGTGACACTTGTATTTGGAGAACATCATAATAACAACTACATCACCGAGAATGGACGTATTATTTATTTATTCACACTCCCTCTGATTGAGGTTCTGGCTGATATGTACAGGGACATCATTTTATTTTTACTTCAATTTTTATTGTACCTGAGTTTTTGAATGTACTTCACTCCCACCCCTTCTACTAAGGAAGTTCCAACTCCACACAGAACCAAGACCGCAGATAGTAAGCAGTACTGAGTTACTGAGTATAGTACGTTCCAGAAATATGTTCGCGTTTTCCAGTGACGAAAGAGCTTTCAATATTGAATCATATTTTCGCACAGGTACTGTCCGTTTGCCTGCGTCGCATCCCGATTTCCCCCACCTGCTTCTGCTCGCCCCTCTGTAAAAGCTGGGCTGTCTTAGCTCTTTTCTGAAAACATTAATTTCTCTTAGGAATTGGACGTTTACGTAATATTATACAGCTGTTTAATTTAACTTAAATAAAAGGGCCTCGTTAAGTAATTAACTGTCACGTGATTTCCTCCCTTTCTACAATCCTGCGGCATAACCACTTGGACGGACAGTAGATAGCATGTCTGAGTAATTTTATATTTTCGGGTCGGGCAGAAGTGAAGATTGAATTCACAGTACGTAGAATAGATACAGAATTATTTCAACATGAGTTACTAGTACGAAGGACGAAACTGGCAATTGGAATTAGATGCAATAGTCTATAGTGCGATAATATGCACAAAAGAACTGAAGCCTGTATCGAAATGAACGGCCACCATTTTCAAAATTGTGTTTAAATATTCATATTATGATTATTTTTCAATTTAACTTCTTTCTCTATATTGTATGCTAATGTGCTGTAGACAGTATAATATACACTGCATAATGAATACGTTCGCATGGATAACTCACTTCGTGAGTAAAAACACTTATTCTTAATACAGTACTGTATTTTGATTAAAGAAAAACCTAATGAAAATAATCAAACTCAAAATCGCGATATTTCCTAGTTTACGTAAATGGATGAACTACTTTTCTTCCATCCTATACCTAGTAGAGTGATTTGTGTTTTACGCCAGTATCATCGAACTCCAGTCTTGGAGGGGGGAGCAAGCGGTGTTTCCGGTTCTCTGAAGGTATAAACAGGTTAATATTAAAAATGTTAGTAAAAATAAAATGATGTCCCTGTACATCTATTATCAGGCAGCACATCTCACTTGACGATATGTGTCAGAGGAAGAACAAATGTTTGTATGCTTCTGACGTCTGGCTAATATAATATTAGTCGGCGATGTATGCAATGGAGGGGGGAAAGGAACTGGCTACCCTACGCCATTATCTCCTGGCCTAGTAGCCTCATAAGTGGTGTCTTTTTTGTGTGAGGTTCGGACCTGTCTTTGGACAGTTGACTAAACAATATTAGTCACTCGAAGTCATAAATACGTCACTTTATAAAAAAATAAAGACACACAAAGCAAAACTAACAGTGATTTTATTAAATTAGTACATTCCAGTCGCAGTTAGCGTCCATTGTGCAATTTCACACGTGGGAGATTCATGTTAATTTTTTCGCCATGTTTTCAAAATGCACTAGTTTGGTTAATTAACTGTTGCAAACGTTGGCTGGCAATTAAAAATCCATTTTTCCATAACGGCGTAAATGTTTAGGTAGGAAACAGGGTGTATTAACAATTTGTTTGTACAGAACACGTTGTAGGGACACTGTTACATCGCCTGTAATAGCTTTGCCCGTTATCGCTTACACACATACACAATTGAACATGCTGAAATATGTTTCATATGATATGCAACCCCCTCTCCCTCACAACGCACACTGATGATGCAGCAGATTGCATCCCGACGTCTAGTTACGCCTTTCCCCCCAAAGAGATGAGGTCCGTGCGTGGGAGAACGGCGTAAGAGACAAAAGAGATAAGCCAACATTTAAAATTTCATGTACCATTTAAAAACAGAAAAAGAATTTATAATTCGTATGACTGGTTTAAGTTATAGGCTACATTCCGATTCTTCTTAAGAAGAAGTTTTATGATATCGACAATAGCCGGGAGTAGATCTACAGAAATTTATAATACAGGTATTTGCTAGAATACAGAACTAGATGTTATGAACATGTACAACGAATGGACGTCCACAGAATACCACAAGATGTTCACATAAATATAAAGAATTATTTTAAAAGTTATCATAATTTTAAACGCGTGTTTTTCGACATCATTAATGAACTTCTGGAACAATATCATGATATAAACACATTTGTTGAGCCAGTGAGGTATGCATCCCTTCATACATTGTCACGTGTATCTTCCGGAATTACGTCGGTTTTATTTTCCACTTCGAGCACTACTGTTATGTGCGCTTTGATAAATAATAATAATAATAATAATAATAATAATAATAATAATAATAATAATAATAATAAAATCAGCGAAAAATGTTAAAATAAATTAAGATTCTATAGTCGCGACGCTGTTATTCCCGGCGTGACTTCTCCTCTTTGCTTACGTCTTAGGAAGTCAAGGCTCTATAAAGTCTAGGTAGATAGTATCGTTCGCCATTTTTGTTCTTTCGTTGCCGAGCTACCAGACGAGGGATCTATTTGCCACACCGTTAAACATTATCATGTCGTAGCTCCTATGATAATAAATCAAACGCACTGTAATTCAGCAAATAATTGAGCGGCAAATAACGTCCTCGTGTGCTTTCTGCAAACGCCAACGAAAGAGCCAAAATGGCGGGCGATTATATTAAGTATTTATCCTGCCTTAGGAAATGCTTAACATCTTCATCAGCGAATCACAAGACGCACACGTTTAAATGTAGCCGACCTGCAATGTGATTGGCTGCCTGAAATTAGATCGACGGTACTATATGTGTTTTATTTTCCACTTCGAGCACTACTGTTAAGTGCGCTTTGATAAATAATAATAATAATAATAATAATAATAATAATAATAATAATAATAATAATAATAATAATAAAATCAGTGAAATATGTTCAAATAAATTAAGATTCTATATCAATGCGAAATGTTAAAGCAACAGTAATATTTTGTTAATACTACTGTATCTCCTTTTTTATATTGTTTGTATTATTTTATTTCTATTTCTCTTGTTTGTTTGTAATTATATTCTTTATTCTCTATATTTAAAATTTAAATAAATTAAATAAAGTTAGTTGTATTTATAAAAAATATATATTAATCACAGACATTAATATTTTGAGACTCTACCTTTTACACTAAACTTCATTTTTAGATTTAGAACATCGACTCACAGAATGAAAATCTTGTAATTCCTCAATAGTTTCAAATGGGAGATCAAAAAAACTACTGTAAATGAGTAAATTTTATCTTTTTTATCACCATTATCTAAAATATCATTTTTCTCACAGTTTCTGAGAATCATTACATTGCAATTATTCACAAATGTAAAAATGTTTTTTTCTGTAGCATGAAAAAAACTTGGACAATAAATTCTTACCTTGTTAACCATTAAAACTTACAACTAGATTGTTTCAGTGACATTTTATTAACTGTCAACGAAAATTAATATTATTTATATTGTTAGCAATATTATTCATATTCATTGTTGCAAGGTTGAGGGATTTTTTTTTGACAGAATGACACAAAATGTAGGGATTTTCATACCGTTCCAATTTTTCCATTTTTAAAATATTTTTCAAACTATTTATTTTTATTTTCTAGATATAAAATGAAATTCTTAATTTTTATTAAAAGCACGTAAAAGTGATTTAACACTGAAAACTCTATTATATGCTTAATAATATGTGGTTTGTCAACAATGGGTTGTTATAACATATAATTTTAATTCAAAGAGTTAAGTGATTATGATAGGAACGACCCATGAGATTTAAGTTTTCCTTTTTCAATTTTACTGCTTGTTGGCTGCCATTTACCATTGTCGTTTACGTCTTCCCGCTTTATATTCAAATCGATTCAGTACTTCATTGGAGAGTAGATTGTTGCGAACATGAGTACGGTAGGAATATGCTGTAGTTTCAGTTCTTGTGTTAACAGCCGAGAAAATGTACATACTGTACACTATGACTGTAGTTTTAAGTTGATATTTTTTTAAGTGTCTGTTTATTTTCTTAGTTTTAAATTACGGCCAATGTAGAGTATCCACCGGCCACTGAAAGAATATTGCACACTTTTGTCACAGGCAATGTGGCGCTATAAATCTTACTGTACCATATATGGAGAATTATTACTACATTAACATATTTAACATGCAAAATGTAATTATTATGAAAGTCGCCATTACTTCTTCTTCTTCATATTAGTAGTATTAGTACGATCCACTTCCACTAGATGGAAACCGACACGATTGGCAGAGCCGGCAATACATGAAAACGAAATGATACTAAGTGTGAGGAATGTATTATTTATTTAATTATTTACTCTGGTGGAGTTAAGGCCATCAGGCCTTCTCTTCCACACCACCAGAATGTTACTACAGGTGTGTAGTATTATGTGACAGTTTAGGTTAGGTTTGATTAGGTGTGTAGTATTATGAGTAAGGTTAGATTAGGTTTGATTAGGTGTATATATTATTACTATGTTGGCAACACTGAAACCCACTGTTATATTAAAGAAATATGGCGATATTCTTCGTTCACGCACGACGATTTTCGTATATAAGTAAGGTACGTATTTAGGGTGGGCTAGATGGGCTTACATCTCTCCCAGTGGTCACATGAATTATCTACTACTCAAGAACGTAAATCCAAGGCATTTTGAAGGTATTTTTTTATTTATTTATTAGTGGCTGGGACATAAGAAAGATTCACCAAAATTATTGATATTTTTAAGTGTGTTTATTTTATTGGAGCAATGAGTGATCCTCAAGAAGGACCGTCCACGCCGAAAAAAAAGTGAAATCAGGAAAGAGTTATCTAAAACTGAGAAATCTTGGCAGAAACAAATATTCCTTGAATCATGGTTGGAGGAACCTCATTTTAAAGTTTGGTTGGCTAAATCTAATTATAGCTATAAAGTAAAATGTTTGTATTGCAAAAAGGAACTATCGGCCGGTAAGAGTGAATTAGAAAGACACAGCTCCACGCCTTCGCATAAAAAAATGCATTACAGTTGAAAACTTCCCCAGAATTACCATTGTTTTTACAAGAAATCCATCTGATTACAAAATAAAAGTTCAGATTACGATGTTTGGAGTCCTATCAAGTAGCTTTCAATAAGTCCTTGAAAAGATTGCCCCTTCAACAAGATGTTATAAGTAATTTGACTTTTCTAGATCCAAAAATTGCATTAGGTGTCAGAGTAAGATTGTTGGAAGGTCTAATATCACACTTATTTCACTAGTTGATAAATATAAGACAAAAGTAAACCAAGAATCAGTAATAAATGAATGGAGTCTTTTGCCCAATTACTTTTCTTCTGAAGAGAAAACTGCTTATCTAAATTTTCCTGTACTAGAATTTTGGAAGAGAATAGAAGAATGTTACAATTTCAATTCTGAATTTTTATTAAAAAACTAGGAAAACTACCCAAAATTTGCCTTTCTTTGTCCCATTCTAATCCAGCTGTAGAGCGCATATTTTCAATGGTTAGTGATATAAAAACGAAGAAAAGAAATAAACTATCAGCAAAAGCAGTGTCGTCTCTAGTGTGGGTGAAACTTGACATGAGCAACATGAACAAAAAGTGTTACAACTATCCAATCACCGACGAAATGTTGAAACTGTTCAATGAAAATATGTAGCCTACAACAAGGAATCAAGAGACATCAAAATAGCTGGGCTGCTGGTTGCGAAAGAAGAGGGAGAAGAACAATCTGAACAGGATCATCAATAATATGCCGATCTGAGGGTGAATGCTCTGTTGCACTGTGATATTTATTAGGAACATTGTCTTGTTCTAATTTATTATTTTAATAATAATAATAATAATAATAATAATAATAATAATAATAATAATAATAATAATAATAATGATTTATTTAACCTGGCAGAGTTAAGGCCATACGGCCTTCTCTAACACTCAATTAATTCGTTTTTAAAATGTGTTTTTTGGAGTTTAGATCATATCACCCCAAGAGGGATTTTTTCTAAATTTGGGGGATTTTTCAATCCATCTAAGGGATTTTCTTTCGTAAAAGCCTGGCAACACTGTTCATATTAATTTCTGAAATAAAAATTTGACTTGTACTGTCAATATTTATTTTAACAAATTGTAAACAATATCGGGTCCTGCAACTGTGATCACCTGATAGCAAATAGATACTAGGAAATTTTATGTTTCTTCTGGAATTAATGATGTTTTGTTTAGTCGTTTTCAATTATTTATAATTGTGTTATTTGTTTTTCTTTTCCTTCTCCATTGTTTTTTTTTTCAATTATAATTGTTCACCTACCATTTATTAAAGCAACAACAATTTTATGGTAAGTTTTGTTTTGTACGCAGCCTTCACTTGGAGGAAGCTGAATAAAATTTATTCAAAATAAATATAAAAATTATTCTACCAATGCCCTGCTCAGGAAAGGATTAAAAAACCTACATTACGTAGATAAATTACAATAAATAACATCTTAAAAAATGATAAATATTAATAACTATGGTGATAACATTTTTGTTCCAACTATGTTAACAAAATTGTAAATGCCTAATCCTATTGGTAAATTGTTGTTATGGAAACCACTAAAACTTACAACCACCGCCTTCTGGAAACGTATATAACTACAGTACTTACAACTAGATTCTTTCAGTTTAATTTTTCATGAATAACTGAAATTTTTATATTTTTCTGCAAATATTCAAATAATGATGAACAAATAATGTGTCTGAAACGAGACTAACTTAAACGGTGCATTTTTTTACTATTGTAGATAGATAATGGGATTTAAAAAGGGACTATTTACGCCCTTATCAATAAAAATTAGCAATTATTAGACCCTAGTCAGTGTTTAAAAAGAACCATAAAATAATACAGCAAATTCCATCAGAAACAAATTATCTGGTAATTCCAAAACAATAAAAAACTATAAAATATTCCTATGTAGAAGGACTGAAATGTCAAGTTTAACTTTACTATTCTAACGAACCCGTAATAAAACACCTCTTTAGTACCTCTTTAGTCACTTGTTATGAAAATTCTTATTTTCACACATATAACGAGTTATTAAAACGTATGAAAGTTCCGTAATTTTATTAAAAAGTTTATAAAACATAATCCTTAAAAATATGGATAATAGAGTTCATTTTTACATAAACTTATATTTCAAATGTTTCACTATCGTTGCTATGGAAATTAAATAAATAAAAAGCAATATAAGCTATTATTCAGTCAATTAATACGTTTTCTTTAATCCATAAGAACTAAGAAAGAGACTAGTGAAGTGCTTTGTGTGGAATGTAGCATTGTAGGGGGCAGAAACTTGGACATTATGACGAAGTGAAGAGAAGCGACTAGAAGCATTTGAAATGTGGATATGGATATGTGTGAAGTGGACAGACAGAATAAGAAATGAAGCTGTGTTGGAAAGAGTGGATGAAGAAAGAATGATGCTGAAACTGATCAGAAAGAGGAAAAGGAATTGGCTGGGTCACTGACCGAGAAAAAACTGCCTACTGAAGGATGCACTGGAAGGAACGGTGAACGGGAGAAGAGTTCGGGGTAGAAGAAGATATCAGATAATAGATGATATTAAGATATGAAGAGTCCACTGCAAGAATGATGGATGTCATTTGGAATACATTTTGCAGGAGAAACAATTGAAAGTTTGAAATGCTTAGCTCTCAAAGCTTAACTATGATTTTCCGATCATTACTGGACAATGACTATCAAGTGTTAATGCCCTATAACTCTCTATGTACATTCAACATGTCATAAGCTATGCATTGACAGTCTTGGTTCATTTTCGACAAGAAAATGACATCCATCATTCTTGCAGTGGACTCTTCATATAGCCTATGGATCATATGTGGGGAAAAATGAGGAAGTCAGAAAATAGGAAAGATTGGAGAATGCTATGTTTGCAGTGAAAGACCTGCTCTTAGGTAGAACACTATGAATGAATGAACTAGAAAATAATATATATTATTTTTAATGTACCGAAGTACATATGATATTTCCATGCAGATATTCTGCGTCATCATACGATGAAAGAGTAATGGAACGGAGAAAAATTCTCTCCGTCGCCGGGACTTGAACCCGGGTTTTCAGCTCTACGTGCTGATGCTTTATCCACTAAGCCACACCGGATACAACTCCGGCGCCGGTTAGAATCGTCTCAGATTAAGCTCCAACTCTTGGGTTCCCTCTAGTGGCCGCCCTCTGCACTATGTCATAGATGTCTATGAACGCAGGACCGAAGTCCACACATGTGCTAAGGTGCACTCGATATGAGTGACTAGTTGGCCGGGATCCGACGGAATAAGCGCCGTCTTAAATCACGAAGTGATTTACGCATATCATATATATTCTCCGTTCCATTACTCTTTCATCGTATGATGACGCAGAATATCTGCATGGAAATATCATATGTACTTCGGTACATTAAAAATAATATATATAATATATATATGATATGCGTAAATCATTTCGTGATTTAAGACGGCGCTTATTCCGTCGGATCCCGGCCAACTAGTCACTCATATCGAGTGCACCTTAGCACATGTGTGGACTTCGGTCCTGCGTTCATAGACATCTATGACGTAGTGCAGAGGGCGGCCACTAGAGGGAACCCAAGAGTTGGAGCTTAATCTGAGACGATTCTAACGGGCGTCGGAGTTATATCCGGTGTGGCTTAGTGGATAAAGCATCAGCACGTAGAGCTGAAAACCCGGGTTCAAGTCCCGGCGCCGGAGAGAATTTTTCTCCGTTCCATTACTCTTTCATCGTAGAAAATAATAGTTTTGACACTACAATATGAATTGAACTTGCTCAGTTTTGCTTGAATGTAGAAGAGATTGTTCCTGCACACTGGGAAGATTCAGAACTCCAATGTATTGAGGTACGAACCCTGCAATAAATAGTCATTATGAAAGCTTGTAAATAAATTTGAAGAGATCGGTTCCGTGGCAGATAAAAACAACGTTGTGATAGACCGGCGTCCATAGGAAACGATGTGAATGCTGCGATGATTTTACAAGAAGTCTAGGAATTTAGGCAAAATTCAGAATATAGGACATATAAGGAGAATCAATTTGCTAGGTAACAGCATATTAGTTGCTCAACAGTGTGGCGTATTCTAAGAAATTGTCTCATACCTGAATAAAGTCCACTCTTTTATGAACAAAACTGTATTATTATTCTACTAGCCGTACCCGTGCGCTCCGCTACACCCGTTAGAAATAAATATAAAATAATTACATAATTAAAATAGGACGTTTGATCCAGGGAACATTCGTGTTTGATAGAAGGATGAATCGTTTAATATGTTACTTAATTTAAATTGCATCCAAATAATTAAAATGAGATCATTTTGGTCCAGAGACACTCATTTGGTGCAATGACAATTCCTTTAACCTGTTTCTTAATTTTTATTACATGCAACCATAGTTTAATGAACATTGACATCATTTAGATTTAATGTGTATACTTTATTTTACTTGTTATAGGTTTCCATTGAATTATGGTAATAATTTTAACCCTTGTTTTCTACATATTCAGTAAATGGCGTTTGGCCCACTGTGGTTCTGAACCCTTCAAATAACTTAAATAACTTATATTATATAATATTACATTACATATATTATATTATATTATGTTATATTACATTACATTATATTATATCATAAGTTACTGTAACAACATTATAGCATTATGTCCATCTAGAGAAACTACACTTTCCAATGGTGAATTAATAATTAATTATACAAATCGGTTAATTTAGCTTCCGATATTACTTCATACAAACACAGAAACATTCTCTGTAGGCTATCTTTCATAGCTTTCGATTGTTGCTGTCCAAGGCCCCTTATAGACGAAGTCATTTGTTTTTTATTTCATTATACGGCCTTAGATGGCAGTTATTTTAATTTTAAAACTCATTTATCTCATTAAATATCAGTCCTATCAAAATTGCTCATGGAATAAAACCTATCGAAAATTATTTTTAAAGAAACTTTTGTTATGTAACATTTTTCACAAAAATCAATAATAAGCTAGATATTTCGATTTATTTAATTCAGGCCTCCTTATAACCCCCCTTTCAAATCATGTATTTTGAATGCCATATAGCCTAAAATCTAAGTTACAACGAATATAATTTATATTCCAATTTTCATCGAAATCCATTCATCCATTATCGCGTGAAAAGGTAACAAACATACAGACAGACAGACATACAAACAAAATTAAAAAAAAGCGATTTTCGGTTTCAGGTGGTTAATTATATATGTTAGGACCAATTATTTTTGGAAAATCGAAAATTACGAGAAAAATTTCGGCTACAGATTTATTATTAGTATAGATAAACCTATGCCTCACAATGTTAAGCTTCCACTTAAGGCAACATATAATATTAGCATGGGAAAACAATCTCGCCCCAACCGGAAAGCGAACCCGTGTCCTTAATATTCTTGCAGCGTCAAACCATTGCGATTACCGTGATTGGTAATTACACGATGCGTGACCACGAAATTAAATGCAATGTAATACGAAAATTAATTGAATATTAATTGTTATTAATAACGACTGAAATAATCTGTATAGGCCTAATGGATTTTTAACATTGTAGTCTCTTCTCTGCAACGAAATCACAGAATAGCGTTGACACACATTAAACAGCTTTATATTTACCCAATTCGTATCAGGTACGTGTGAGAGTGACGGGATAATTTTCACACACTGGGGAACCATTATTACAATGAACATGCTTTCAGCAATGTTTCATTCAACATTCGCTAAAAATATCGCAGTATGCAGTTCTATGTCCAACACCATCGCCATTTATTACTATTAGCATTCCTGAATTCCTGTACATGGAATTTGGAACTGTGAAGAGTGCATCATGCAAATATTAAACTGCACTTCAGATTAGCACTATAGTTTTCAGTGCTGTAGTTGGGCCGGTAATAAAAGCTCGCTGTTATTGTACCGGAAAAAAACACAGACTCGAAAATATATTATGTTTAAATAGTCTTTAATATACTTTGAAATGGAGA
>NC_091123.1:30186317-30283817 GCF_040183065.1 Periplaneta americana | reverse complement strand
AAAGAAATGAAATCTAAAGCAAGGAAAGAAGAAAGAAAGAAATGAGAAATTGATTAAAGGAATGGAGAAAAACGAACTAAAGGAACGAAGACAGAAAGAAATGAAAACCAAAGGAGAGAAAGAAAGAAAAAAGAAAGAAAGAAAGAAGTGAAAAACTAAAAGAGGAAAGGAAGAAAGACAGAACTAAAGGAAGGAGAGAAGAAAGGAAGAAAGTAAGAACGAAAGAATTGAAAACTAAAGGACGAGAGGAAGGAAGAAAGAAAGAAAGAAAGAAAGGAAGAAAGAAATAAAGAAAGACAGAAAGAAAGAACTAAAAGGAGAAAAGAAAGAAAGTAATAGAAAAAGAAAAAAACGAGCCGAAAGAAGAAATGAACAACGAAAGGAAAGAGGGAAGAAAGAAAAAAAGAACTAAAGGAAGGAACTAAGAAAGAAAATAAGAAAAAAGAAGAACGAATGGAAAGAAGAAAGGAAAATTATAAGAGCGAAGAAAGAAATAACCACAGAAACAAAAGAATAATGAAAGAAAGAAGGAAAGATAGAAAGGAACAAAGAAAGGAAGAAAAAATAACAAACGAAAGGAAGAAATGAAAATGTAAAGGAAGGAGACAAGAAAGAACTAAAGAAAGAAAGAAAGAAAGAAAGAATTGAAAAACTAAAGGAAGAAACGAAAAAGGAAAAAAATCCAAAGGAAGGATTGAAGAAAAAAATTAAAGGAAAGAAGAAAGAACTAAAAAGACACAAAGAAATAAAATGACCCAGGAAAAACACAAGTATACTTGTGTATACAAAGAAACGTATTAAGGAAATGGTCAGAGATATAAATAGGGAAGAAAAGAAAAAATTGGAGGAAGGAAATTTAAACGAAATGTAAATGAAGAAATAGAAAGAAACCAAAGGGGAAGATAAAAGGAATTATCAGTCCTTGAACAATGTCAATTTTTTTAATACGAATCGGTTTATTATTCGGTGACATGAACAGCAGTAGTAGCATGATGAATCCGAGTGAATATACGAACCAAGACCTCGAGTGACGTCATGTTGAGCGTGGAACTCTACGTACCGATAACTTACTGAAATATCGGCTAAATTACTTTGAGCACGCGCTTCCACCGCACAGAATAACACTGTTACATCACCTAAAACGCCTAGAAGCTCATATGCGAAAAACATTAATAGTACTGTTTGCGGCATAGATAAGAAATATATAGAATACGAGTCAGAAATTATAACACGCATTGATTTCTTGTGTACAAGAGCGTCACGTCGGTTCCAGACACCGACTTAGCACTTAAGTGCGATATCAGCACCAACACTCCTTCACGTAACAATATATGCGATCTGAGACTGGAATTTATCGCGAGTTCGTGCTGAAACATATGCCGCCTGGTTATTACTCGGCCAATATGGTCACAAGCACAGAATTAAGAGAGAATCTTATGTGAAATTTTTACGTCGCGAGAGTTTTATCTTCTGCTGCTTCCATCTAATGGCTGGACCATAAAATGACATTGTAAAACTTGTTTTTATCCGTAGAGCACAAATAAATTCCCTGCTGTGTAAGACCCTTCTCTCAATTTACAACGAGAATTAATCGCGTTTTCGGACGTATAAGTAAATTCAAATTACAATAGCATAGTCGATAAAATTACGAGACGAAATTTTAGCAGAAAATTAAGAAACTGTGTTCGATGCAATTAGTGTTGACAAGTCGAGGAAAATTTCCCTTTTTCAGTGTTATTTCGACTTCGTTTTTTGAAGGAATATAAAATGAAATTTTTTTAAAGGTAAATTTCTGCGAAACTTTCCAAGAAATACTCTCGAGCACAAGCTTTGATTTTTTCGGAAGTGAGCTAATCTTCATCATCAGCATTATCATAGTAATCAACGAGTTCAAGCTTTGGACTAGTGATTCGTTGCAGTCTTATTATTATTATTATTATTATTATTATTATTATTATTATTATTATTATTATTATTATTATTAAGAGGCCAATAAATACATTATTATTATTATTATCATTATTATTATTATTACTATTATTATTATTATTATTATTATGTGACAAAAATGGCAAGTGTAAGAAATGAAATACTGTAGCATCATTAATTGATTTTCGCCTCTTCATTTCATACCATAAATTTCAGAACGACTGTCAGAAAGAGGTCGAGAGTTAAAATAATTATAATAGAAACCAGTAAGAGTAATCATATACAAATGCGAGGACATTACAAAGCGAGAAGAAAGAGTACGTGGAAAGGAAATGGATATCCTTCTTCTTCCTATAGCTACAAGCAAGTCTGGAAAATCATACGCAAAAACAGTTACTGTGTAACATCATTTGTCACGAAAGACAAAAGATACCACATGAACACAAATCCGGAAGTGCAATGCATACATAACTTGAAATTATTACAAGCGTTCTTTAGAGAGAAATATTACTCGTGCAAACACAAAAATTAACAGTACAGTTACTGCAGCAGGGCGAAACAAATACAAAATATAAGTTTTAATTGACTAACAGAGTCACCTTTTTAAATATTATCACAATAATTTGCATATAAATTCATTTTATGCTACAGGAAAAAGTAAACATGTGGTCAGAATTATCATCCTTGGCGTTAGATCAGTTAATATGTTAGACATATTCGAAATTTACCGATTCAGAACTTCCTTCGGGAGAAAATTAGTAATTTCAAAGTTAAAAGTTTTAGTCCTCTATTTAATGGCGTCATCTGTCCAGTACTTATTCCACATGTCCTTCAAAATGATCACATTAATTCTCATTTTCCCACGATTAAATGTCTCCTGCGATGGCTGAATGGTTAGAATTTTAGAATTTAGGGTTCGAGTCCAGATCAGGCCTGGGGTTTTTAACTGAAAAATCCTTGTGGCGGACAAGGTCGTAGTTGAGTTTTTCCCGGCTATTAGGCAACTACATCATTCCGTCAACATTCTCCATTTCGTTCTCATTCAATAGCATTCCCTAAACGGCTGGCGACGCATGGAGGGTGCTGGCCTAGGGATGCGTAGGGATGTTTGCTCGAAACCTGAGTACACAGCGAACCTTAGTGTAGTTAGCTAGTGTGGGTTAGGAATGCACCTAGCTTGAGGGTTAAGGCAATAGATATTCAAAGGTCGCAGTGTTGGGTCGTAGTGCCTCCTCCAGAATTTCAAATCCAGTTCCCCCGATTAATTGTTTTCCGCTCTGAGCAGTATCATTAGGCACAATTTAATTATAAGAGCCTGCCTATATTTTACACACGTTAACTCTGACTCTACGGATGACTATATGTGATTTCTAATTCTAAGGTGAAAGGGAAACGGGTAAACTCTAGGAGAAACGTCATCCTCCGATAACGTCCACTACTAGTAACACTTCTGTCAATGTCGGGCATCGAACCGAAACACCTGGAATAATAGACAGGCACTACAGAACTGACTTATGGGAAAGAAACTGCATTTCTCTTATCATGGATCACATTATTACAGTACCAAATTTTTTGCATAAAATAGAATGTTCTTTAAGGGGAGTCTGTACACCGAATTTTGACAAAAAAAAACGAAATTTTGGTTTTTATCGTTTTTCGGTAGTTTATTATGTGTAAAATTATAACATGATTTTATTTCTTCTAATTGTCAGCTTTTAGCTCTAGCTTCAGCAAAAATATTTTAGTAATTTTTAATGCAAAAAATGTTATCAATAAACCGCTCATTTCAATTTTAGATTTATTTAGCCGGTTGTATACATAGATGTATGTCACATATATGCCCTATTTTTCTACATTATTTTGTATTTTTTATCAGTCCTGAGAAAAGTGACACCATTTCTCTGCACTTTCTTTGTGGCATTGGTGCACTTTTCTCAGAAAGTATTGTACCTAGAAGGCTGAAATTAATATGCAATATCAATGTGATGGCATTTTACACAGTAAGTTAAAAAATGAACACCATTAATTCGAGAAAAATTCGTTCCGGCACCGAGAATCGACCCGAGACCTCAGCTCTGCGCGCTGAGCGCTCTTTCCAACTGAGCTATGCCGGGACACGATCCACAGTGCCGGTCGAACCCTTCTCATTGTGATGTATGTGATGTATTAAAAAATTAAGTTTATTTCTATCTTCAGCGAAAATAATAAATAATCTGCAGTAATTCTTAATGCAAAAAATGATATCAATGAAAACTTTTTTTTTTGCCAACCGCTTAGTGAAATTTTAAATTTATTTTAACCGGTTGTATACATAGGCCTAAAGGTACGTTACATATGCCGTACTTTTTCTATATTTGTATCTTTTATAACTTCTGAGAAAAGTGCATCCAAAACTGAGGCATTCAACATTGTAAGATATGGATGTACAGACTCCCCTTAAGTTTATATGTTTATTCCGGTCCGCATCGTTTCCGTGTACAAGAAGTTGCCGATAGTGAAAGGCGCAGAGAACGAAAAGACATCGATCTGCAATACATTCTCAGGCATGAACTCTGGATTACTTCATTTTGGATGCTGCTGTGGCTACTTGCTAATGTTAATTTTGGGTTCAAGACCGTCCATTTATCATTGGCATAAAACTTGTGTTGGCACGGGTTTCAGTGTAAGCCACACAAAGAACGCAGGTGAGGCTGAAGTGAGCTAAGAAACAGTAACAAGGCTGCAAGATTATTTTTATAAGAAAGTTCTACGTAGTTGGATGATATCTTGTTCGAATCCTCTTTGTACTTCATTGACAAAATCTATTAGTGGGATCGAAACACGCAATGAGCTCGTTCTCTACCTTTAGAAGTCTTCATTTTAGATCCTCCTGCAGTATGCTCGCCAATAGTACCAGAAAAATACTTCTTTGAAGTGACTGAGATGGTTAGGATAAAGAATACTGAAACTACGCAAAACAACTCAAGAATATAACAGCTCTCAGTAAAAAAAAAATTGAAATTATGGCTGTTGTTACCTTACTTGGTTATATAACGACGCTACATAAACTACTAAGTCATTTATCGTCAATGGAATTAGTAATACCGAGATGGTATTTAACCAGATTAGGTTCACGATTTGCCACAGATTAACTGACATAGCCACCGGCGTGGCTCAGTCGGTTGAGGCGCTTGCCTGCCGGTCTAAAGTTGCGCTCGATCCCCGCTTGGACTGATTACCTGGTTGGATTTTTTCCGAGGTTTCCCCAACCGTAAGGTGAATGCCAGGTAATCTATGGCGAATCCTCGGCCTCATCTCGCCAAATACCATCTCGCATCATCAATCTCATCGACGCTAAATAATGTCGTAGTTGATACAGAATCGTCAAATAATCAACTAAAAAAAAATTACTGACATTCGTTTTACGAATGGAAAAAACGTCGGGAGAAAAGCAACAAAAAATCAACCCCAGCAGGAACCGAGTCCACGCCTAGCGCAGCTGCGGACTAGTAGTCAAATGCGCCTGCAGCTGAGCTAAGCCGGTAGTATAGTTGTTACAGTAAACTGATCAGTAAGATAAAAATCATATCCGTGGCGCGACAACCCATGTAAGACCAAAGCCAACTAGTCTGATGCTGGGCTCACACCCAGATGCCTCAGCAGAGATAAGCGAACAACCAATCAGAACGGAGGTATTGTGTGGTTAGCACGATGATCTTCCCAGCCATTAAGGCGTTTTCTGTAGTAGTAATAATAATAATAATAATAATAATAATAATAATAATAATAATAATAATAATAATAATAATAGTTTATTTTAGCTAGCAGAGTTAAGGCCGTAAGGCATTCTCTTCCACTCAACCAGCAAAAAGGTATATAATTTATTTTAGCTAGCAGAGTTAAGGCCGTAAGGCATTCTCTTCCACTCAACCAGCAAAAAAGTATATAATTTATTTTAGCTAGCAGAGTTAAGGCCGTAAGGCATTCTCTTCCACTCAACCAGCAAAAAAGTATATAATTTATTTTAGCTAGCAGAGTTAAGGCCGTAAGGCATTCTCTTCCACTCAACCAGCAAAAAGGTATTTAATTTATTTTAGCTAGCAGAGTTAAGGCCGTAAGGCATTCTCTTCCACTCAACCAGCAAAAAGGTATATAATTTATTTTAGCTAGCAGAGTTAAGGCCGTAAGGCATTCTCTTCCACTCAACCAGCAAAAAAGTATATAATTTATTTTAGCTAGCAGAGTTAAGGCCGTAAGGCATTCTCTTCCACTCAACCAGCAAAAAAGTATATAATTTATTTTAGCTAGCAGAGTTAAGGCCGTAAGGCATTCTCTTCCACTCAACCAGCAAAAAGGTATTTAATTTATTTTAGCTAGCAGAGTTAAGGCCGTAAGGCATTCTCTTCCACTCAACCAGCAAAAAAGTATATAATTTATTTTAGCTAGCAGAGTTAAGGCCGTAAGGCATTCTCTTCCACTCAACCAGCAAAAAGGTATATAATTTATTTTAGCTAGCAGAGTTAAGGCCGTAAGGCATTCTCTTCCACTCAACCAGCAAAAAGGTATATAATTTATTTTAGCTAGCAGAGTTAAGGCCGTAAGGCCTTCTCTACCACTCAACCAGCATATATACATACAAATGAACTTACAAGCTACAAAGAGCATAACAATTTGATTTCGATAAAAGTTGCGTGTATACAAGAGTAACTTACTTACTTACTTACTTACTTATGGCTTTTAAGGAACCCGTAGGTTCATTGCCGCCCTCACATAAGCCCGTCATCGGTCCCTATCCTGAGCAAGATTAATCCAGTTCCTACCATCATATCCCACTCCCTCAAATCCATTTTATTATTGTCCTCCCATCTACGTCTCGGCCTCCCCAAAGGTCTTATTCCCTCCGGCCTCCCAACTAACACTCTATATGCATTTCTGGATTCGCCCATACGTGCTACATGCCCTGCCCATCTCAAACGTCTGGATTTAATGTTCCTACTGTAATTTTGTCAGTTGAAGAATAAAATGCGTGCAGTTCTGCGTTGTGTAACTTTCTTCATTCTCCTGTAACTTCATCCCTCTTAGCCCCAAATATTTTCCTAATAACCTTATTCTCAAACACCCTTAATCTCTGTTCTTCTCTCAAAGTGAGAGTCCTAGGTTCACAACCATAAAGAACAATCGGTAATATAACTGTTTTATAAATTCTAACTTTCATATTATTATTTCATAGCAGACTAGATGACAAAAGCTTCTCAACCGAATAATAACAGGCATTTCCCATATTTATTCTGAGTTTAATTTCTTCCCTGGTGTCATTTACATTTATCACTGTTGTTCTAAGATATTTGAATTTTTGCACCTCTTCGAAGGATAAATCTTCAATTTTTATATTTCTATTTCGTACAATATTCTCGTCACGAGACATAATCATACTTTGTCCTTTCGGGATTTACTTCCAAACCTATCGCTTTACTTGCTTCAAGTAGAATTTCCATTTATTCCCTAATCGTTTGTATATTTTCTCCTAACATATTCACGCCATCCTCATAGACAAGAAGCTGATGTAACCCGTTCAATTTCAAACCCTCTCTGTTATCCTGAACTCTCCTAATGGCATATTCTAGAGCGAAGTTAAAAAGTAAAGGTGATAGTGCATCGCCTTGCTTTACCCCGCAGTGAATTGGAAAAGAATCAGATAGAAACTGACCTATACGAATTCTGCAGTAAGTTTCACTCACTAAAACACATTTTAATTAATCGAACTAGTTTCTTGGGAATACCAATTTCAATAAGAACATTATATAAAACTTCTCTTTTAACCGAGTCATATGCCTTTTTGAAATCTATGAATAACTGATGTAGTGTACCCTTATACTCCCATTTTTTCTCCAATATATGTCGAATGCAAAAAATGTGATCATTAGTTGATTTATTACGCCTAAAACCACTATGATGATCCCCAATAATTTCATCTATATATGGAGTAACTTATAAATTAAAAAGTAAAATACTATGAATTATTAATTGAACAATGAAATACAAACTGTGCAGCAGAATTAAATTAATATACACAGAATTTTATATATTTCAAATAATGTTAGATAATAGGAAGAGATTATTATGAGACAACTGTGAAAATAGAACGCTAACGGAATGCATGTCAAAAGAAAGAAGTTACCATGTCGTCAGTAAGTTACCAAAGATGGTAATGGTAAATGAAGGGAGCAGGTCACTTTTCACGTCGACTCCCTGTATGCATCATATTTGATGGAGCGCATTTTTTCTTCCCGTTCTTTGATACTGTCCTATTAAGCTGTCTCTCGTCCCATCGACGTCGAGAGTGCGAAGGCTGCGGACGGAGAAGACGTCCTCCAAGTAAGGGCATCGTTATGAATATTTAAATAGCAATCAAGGAGTAGGCTTACAGATTTTGGATCGCAATAGTGAGAACACAGCTTCGCCATAAAAGGGGTTCTGTTACGAATATAAGGGCCGAGATCTGAGTCAAATGAATATTTAAAGAATTCAGTAAGAGACAGATTTTCAATATTGGCTGAAGAGAGATAATATATATTTCATACAATACTAACACATAGAGCATCTGGAAGTGAAATTACCATCTTAATATACTAAAATTATGTTTTAATGCATTCTTGCTACAAGCATGGCTATTATATTGATTTTACACAACGAATATTCAAAATAAAATTCTGGATAATACAAGTGAAATTAATAATGCATGGCAACCATATCAAGTTTACTAGAAGCAGTACTTATGATTATTACCATCATACAATTGACAAGATTAATAATCCACATCGTTCAATTTTAATCGATAATTTCCCAGTTGTTTATAATCCTTTTGAAGATAACAATAACTAAAAAAATAATAACGGATTCATTTTAAGGAATTCCCTATAGAGCGAGACGGACCGCGTGGAAAACCACGAGACACACTAAATAGAGAATAGAGCGAGACGGACCGCGTGGAAAACCACAAGACACATTAAATAGAGAATAGAGCGAGACGGACCCCGTGGAAAACCACGAGACATATTAAATAGAGAATAGAGCGAGCGGACCGCGTGGAAAACCACGAGACACATTAAATAGAGAATAGAGCGAGACGGACCGCGTGGGAAACCACGAGACACATTAAATAGAGAATAGAGCGAGACGGACCGCGTGAGAAACCACGAGACACATTCAATAGAGAATAGAGCGAGACGGACCGCGTGAGAAACCACGAGACACATTAAATAGACAATAGAGCGAGACGGACCGCGTGGGAAACCACGAGACACATTAAATAGAGAATAGAGCGAGACGGACCGCGTGAGAAACCACGAGACACATTAAATAGAGAATAGAGCGAGACGGACCGCGTGGGAAACCACGAGACACATTAAATAGAGAATAGAGCGAGACGGACCGCGTGAAAAAACACGAGACACATTAAGTAGAGAATAGAGCGAGACGGGCCGCGTGGGAAACCACGAGACACATTAAATAGAGAATAGAGCGAGACGGACCGCGTGGAAAACCACGAGACACATTAAATAGAGAATAGAGCGAGACGGACCGCGTGGGAAACCACGAGACACATTAAATAGAGAATAGAGCGAGACGGACCGCGTGGAAAACCACGAGACACATTAAATAGAGAACAGAGCGAGACGGACCACTTGGGAAACCACGAGACATATTAAATAGAGAATAGAGCGAGACGGACCGCATAGGAAACCACGATACACATTAAATAGAGAATAGAGCGAGACGGACCACTTGGGAAACCACGAGACACATTAAATAGAGAATAGAGCGAGACGGACCGCGTGGGAAACCACGAGACACATTAAATAGAGAATAGAGCGAGACGGACCGCGTGGAAAACCACGAGACACATTAAATAGAGAATGGAGCGAGACGGACCGCGTGGAAAACCACGAGACACATTAAATAGAGAATAGAGCGAGACGGACCTCGTGGGAAACCACGAGACACATTAAATAGAGAATAGAGCGAGACGGACCGCGTGGAAAACCACGAGACACATTAAATAGAGAATAGAGCGAGACGGACCGCGTGGGAATCCACGAGACACATTAAATAGAGAATAGAGCGAGACGGACCGCGTGGAAAACCACGAGACATATTAAATAGAGAATAGAGCGAGACGGACCGCGTGGAAAACCACGAGACACATTAAATAGAGAATAGAGCGAGACGGACCGCGTGGGAAACCACGAGACACATTAAATAGAGAATAGAGCGAGACGGACCGCGTGGAAAAACACGAGACACATTAAGTAGAGAATAGAGCGAGACGGACCGCGTGGAAAACCACGAGACACATTAAATAGAGAATAGAGCGAGACGGACCGTGTGGGAAACCACGAGACACATTAAATAGAGAATAGAGCGAGACGGACCGCGTGGAAAACCACGAGACACATTAAATAGAGAATAGAGCGAGACAGACCGCGTGGAAAACCACGAGACACATTAAATAGAGAATAGAGCGAGACGGACCGTGTGGAAAACCACGAGACACATTAAATAGAGAATAAGCGAGACGGACCGCGTGGAAAACCACGAGACACATTAAATAGAGAATAGAGCGAGACAGACCGCGTGGAAAACCACGAGACACATTAAATAGAGAATAGAGCGAGACGGACCGTGTGGAAAACCACGAGACACACTAAATAGAGAATAGAGCGAGACGGACCGCGTGGAAAACCACGAGACACCTTAAATAGAGAATAGAGCGAGACGGACCGCGTGGAAAACCACGAGACATATTAAATAGAGAATAGAGCGAGCGGACCGCGTGGAAAACCACGAGACACATTAAATAGAGAATAGAGCGAGACGGACATCGTGGAAAACCACGAGACACATTAAATAGAGAATAGAGCGAGACGGACCGCGTGGAATACCACGAGACATATTAAATAGAGAACAGAGCGAGCGGACCGCGTGGAAAACCACGAGACACATTAAATAGAGAATAGAGGGAGACGGACCGCGTGGGAAACCACGACACATTAAATAGAGAATAGAGCGAGACGGACCGCGTGGAAAACCACGAGACACATTAAATAGAGAATAGAGCGAGACGGACCGCGTGGGAAACCACGAGACACATTAAATAGAGAATAGAGCGAGACGGACCGCGTGGAAAACCACGAGACACATTAAATAGAGAATAGAGCGAGACGGACCGCGTGGGAAACCACGAGACACATTAAATAGAGAATAGAGCGAGACGGACCGCGTGGAAAACCACGAGACACATTAAATAGAGAATAGAGCGAGACGGACCGCGTGGAAAACCACGAGACATATTAAATAGAGAATAGAGCGGGCGGACCGCGTGGAAAACCACGAGACACATTAAATAGAGAATAGAGCGAGACGGACCGCGTGGGAAACCACGAGACACATTAAATAGAGAATAGAGCGAGACGGACCGCGTGAGAAACCACGAGACACATTAAATAGAGAATAGAGCGAGACGGACCGCGTGGGAAACCACGAGACACATTAAATAGAGAATAGAGCGAGACGGACCGCGTGGAAAAACACGAGACACATGAAGTAGAGAATAGAGCGAGACGGACCGCGTGGAAAACCACGAGACATATTAAATAGAGAATAGAGCGAGACGGACCGCGTGGGAAACCGCGAGACACATTAAGTAGAGAATAGAGCGAGACGGACCGCGTGGAAAACCACGAGACACATTAAATAGAGAATAGAGCGAGACGGACCGCGTGGAAAACCACGAGACACATTAAATAGAGAATAGAGCGAGACAGACCGCGTGAAAAACCACGAGACACATTAAATAAAGAATAGAGCGAGACGGACAGTGTGGAAAACCACGAGACACATTAAATAGAGAATAAGCGAGACGGACCGCGTGGAAAACCACGAGACACATTAAATAGAGAATAGAGCGAGACAGACCGCGTGGAAAACCACGAGACACATTAAATAGAGAATAGAGCGAGACGGACCGTGTGGAAAACCACGAGACACACTAAATAGAGAATAGAGCGAGACGGACCGCGTGGAAAACCACGAGACACCTTAAATAGAGAATAGGGCGAGACGGACCGCGTGGAAAACCACGAGACATATTAAATAGAGAATAGAGCGAGCGGACCGCGTGGAAAACCACGAGACACATTAAATAGAGAATAGAGCGAGACGGACATCGTGGAAAACCACGAGACACATTAAATAGAGAATAGAGCGAGACGGACCGCGTGGAAAACCACGAGACATATTAAATAGAGAACAGAGCGAGCGGACCGCGTGGAAAACCACGAGACACATTAAATAGAGAATAGAGGGAGACGGACCGCGTGGGAAACCACGAGACACATTAAATAGAGAATAGAGCGAGACGGACCGCGTGGAAAACCACGAGACACATTAAATAGAGAATAGAGCGAGACGGACCGCGTGGGAAACCACGAGACACATTAAATAGAGAATAGAGCGAGACGGACCGCGTGGAAAACCACGAGACACATTAAATAGAGAACAGAGCGAGACGGACCGCGTGGGAAACCACGAGACACATTAAATAGAGAATAGAGCGAGACGGACCGCGTGGAAAACCACGAGACACATTAAATAGAGAACAGAGCGAGACGGACCACTTGGGAAACCACGAGACATATTAAATAGAGAATAGAGCGAGACGGACCGCATAGGAAACCACGATACACATTAAATAGAGAATAGAGCGAGACGGACCGCGTGGGAAACCACGAGACACATTAAATAGAGAATAGAGCGAGACGGAACGCGTGGAAAAACACGAGACACATGAAGTAGAGAATAGAGCGAGACGGACCGCGTGGAAAACCACGAGACATATTAAATAGAGAATAGAGCGAGACGGACCGCGTGGGAAACCGCGAGACACATTAAGTAGAGAATAGAGCGAGACGGACCGCGTGGAAAACCACGAGACACATTAAATAGAGAATAGAGCGAGACGGACCGCGTGGAAAACCACGAGACACATTAAATAGAGAATAGAGCGAGACAGACCGCGTGAAAAACCACGAGACACATTAAATAAAGAATAGAGCGAGACGGACAGTGTGGAAAACCACGAGACACATTAAATAGAGAATAAGCGAGACGGACCGCGTGGAAAACCACGAGACACATTAAATAGAGAATAGAGCGAGACAGACCGCGTGGAAAACCACGAGACACATTAAATAGAGAATAGAGCGAGACGGACCGTGTGGAAAACCACGAGACACACTAAATAGAGAATAGAGCGAGACGGACCGCGTGGAAAACCACGAGACACATTAAATAGAGAACAGAGCGAGACGGACCACTTGGGAAACCACGAGACATATTAAATAGAGAATAGAGCGAGACGGACCGCATAGGAAACCACGATACACATTAAATAGAGAATAGAGCGAGACGGACCACTTGGGAAACCACGAGACACATTAAATAGAGAATAGAGCGAGACGGACCGCGTGGGAAACCACGAGACACATTAAATAGAGAATAGAGCGAGACGGACCGCGTGGAAAACCACGAGACACATTAAATAGAGAATGGAGCGAGACGGACCGCGTGGAAAACCACGAGACACATTAAATAGAGAATAGAGCGAGACGGACCTCGTGGGAAACCACGAGACACATTAAATAGAGAATAGAGCGAGACGGACCGCGTGGAAAACCACGAGACACATTAAATAGAGAATAGAGCGAGACGGACCGCGTGGGAATCCACGAGACACATTAAATAGAGAATAGAGCGAGACGGACCGCGTGGAAAACCACGAGACATATTAAATAGAGAATAGAGCGAGACGGACCGCGTGGAAAACCACGAGACACATTAAATAGAGAATAGAGCGAGACGGACCGCGTGGGAAACCACGAGACACATTAAATAGAGAATAGAGCGAGACGGACCGCGTGGAAAAACACGAGACACATTAAGTAGAGAATAGAGCGAGACGGACCGCGTGGAAAACCACGAGACACATTAAATAGAGAATAGAGCGAGACGGACCGTGTGGGAAACCACGAGACACATTAAATAGAGAATAGAGCGAGACGGACCGCGTGGAAAACCACGAGACACATTAAATAGAGAATAGAGCGAGACAGACCGCGTGGAAAACCACGAGACACATTAAATAGAGAATAGAGCGAGACGGACCGTGTGGAAAACCACGAGACACATTAAATAGAGAATAAGCGAGACGGACCGCGTGGAAAACCACGAGACACATTAAATAGAGAATAGAGCGAGACAGACCGCGTGGAAAACCACGAGACACATTAAATAGAGAATAGAGCGAGACGGACCGTGTGGAAAACCACGAGACACACTAAATAGAGAATAGAGCGAGACGGACCTCGTGGGAAACCACGAGACACATTAAATAGAGAATAGAGCGAGACGGACCGCGTGGAAAACCACGAGACACATTAAATAGAGAATAGAGCGAGACGGACCGCGTGGGAATCCACGAGACACATTAAATAGAGAATAGAGCGAGACGGACCGCGTGGAAAACCACGAGACATATTAAATAGAGAATAGAGGGAGACGGACCGCGTGGAAAACCACGAGACACATTAAATAGAGAATAGAGCGAGACGGACCGCGTGGGAAACCACGAGACACATTAAATAGAGAATAGAGCGAGACGGACCGCGTGGAAAAACACGAGACACATTAAGTAGAGAATAGAGCGAGACGGACCGCGTGGAAAACCACGAGACACATTAAATAGAGAATAGAGCGAGACGGACCGTGTGGGAAACCACGAGACACATTAAATAGAGAATAGAGCGAGACGGACCGCGTGGAAAACCACGAGACACATTAAATAGAGAATAGAGCGAGACAGACCGCGTGGAAAACCACGAGACACATTAAATAGAGAATAGAGCGAGACGGACCGTGTGGAAAACCACGAGACACATTAAATAGAGAATAAGCGAGACGGACCGCGTGGAAAACCACGAGACACATTAAATAGAGAATAGAGCGAGACAGACCGCGTGGAAAACCACGAGACACATTAAATAGAGAATAGAGCGAGACGGACCGTGTGGAAAACCACGAGACACACTAAATAGAGAATAGAGCGAGACGGACCGCGTGGAAAACCACGAGACACCTTAAATAGAGAATAGAGCGAGACGGACCGCGTGGAAAACCACGAGACATATTAAATAGAGAATAGAGCGAGCGGACCGCGTGGAAAACCACGAGACACATTAAATAGAGAATAGAGCGAGACGGACATCGTGGAAAACCACGAGACACATTAAATAGAGAATAGAGCGAGACGGACCGCGTGGAATACCACGAGACATATTAATTAGAGAACAGAGCGAGCGGACCGCGTGGAAAACCACGAGACACATTAAATAGAGAATAGAGGGAGACGGACCGCGTGGGAAACCACGACACATTAAATAGAGAATAGAGCGAGACGGACCGCGTGGAAAACCACGAGACACATTAAATAGAGAATAGAGCGAGACGGACCGCGTGGGAAACCACGAGACACATTAAATAGAGAATAGAGCGAGACGGACCGCGTGGAAAACCACGAGACACATTAAATAGAGAATAGAGCGAGACGGACCGCGTGGGAAACCACGAGACACATTAAATAGAGAATAGAGCGAGACGGACCGCGTGGAAAACCACGAGACACATTAAATAGAGAATAGAGCGAGACGGACCGCGTGGAAAACCACGAGACATATTAAATAGAGAATAGAGCGGGCGGACCGCGTGGAAAACCACGAGACACATTAAATAGAGAATAGAGCGAGACGGACCGCGTGGGAAACCACGAGACACATTAAATAGAGAATAGAGCGAGACGGACCGCGTGAGAAACCACGAGACACATTAAATAGAGAATAGAGCGAGACGGACCGCGTGGGAAACCACGAGACACATTAAATAGAGAATAGAGCGAGACGGACCGCGTGGAAAAACACGAGACACATGAAGTAGAGAATAGAGCGAGACGGACCGCGTGGAAAACCACGAGACATATTAAATAGAGAATAGAGCGAGACGGACCGCGTGGGAAACCGCGAGACACATTAAGTAGAGAATAGAGCGAGACGGACCGCGTGGAAAACCACGAGACACATTAAATAGAGAATAGAGCGAGACGGACCGCGTGGAAAACCACGAGACACATTAAATAGAGAATAGAGCGAGACAGACCGCGTGAAAAACCACGAGACACATTAAATAAAGAATAGAGCGAGACGGACAGTGTGGAAAACCACGAGACACATTAAATAGAGAATAAGCGAGACGGACCGCGTGGAAAACCACGAGACACATTAAATAGAGAATAGAGCGAGACAGACCGCGTGGAAAACCACGAGACACATTAAATAGAGAATAGAGCGAGACGGACCGTGTGGAAAACCACGAGACACACTAAATAGAGAATAGAGCGAGACGGACCGCGTGGAAAACCACGAGACACCTTAAATAGAGAATAGGGCGAGACGGACCGCGTGGAAAACCACGAGACATATTAAATAGAGAATAGAGCGAGCGGACCGCGTGGAAAACCACGAGACACATTAAATAGAGAATAGAGCGAGACGGACATCGTGGAAAACCACGAGACACATTAAATAGAGAATAGAGCGAGACGGACCGCGTGGAAAACCACGAGACATATTAAATAGAGAACAGAGCGAGCGGACCGCGTGGAAAACCACGAGACACATTAAATAGAGAATAGAGGGAGACGGACCGCGTGGGAAACCACGAGACACATTAAATAGAGAATAGAGCGAGACGGACCGCGTGGAAAACCACGAGACACATTAAATAGAGAATAGAGCGAGACGGACCGCGTGGGAAACCACGAGACACATTAAATAGAGAATAGAGCGAGACGGACCGCGTGGAAAACCACGAGACACATTAAATAGAGAACAGAGCGAGACGGACCGCGTGGGAAACCACGAGACACATTAAATAGAGAATAGAGCGAGACGGACCGCGTGGAAAACCACGAGACACATTAAATAGAGAACAGAGCGAGACGGACCACTTGGGAAACCACGAGACATATTAAATAGAGAATAGAGCGAGACGGACCGCATAGGAAACCACGATACACATTAAATAGAGAATAGAGCGAGACGGACCGCGTGGGAAACCACGAGACACATTAAATAGAGAATAGAGCGAGACGGACCGCGTGGAAAAACACGAGACACATGAAGTAGAGAATAGAGCGAGACGGACCGCGTGGAAAACCACGAGACATATTAAATAGAGAATAGAGCGAGACGGACCGCGTGGGAAACCGCGAGACACATTAAGTAGAGAATAGAGCGAGACGGACCGCGTGGAAAACCACGAGACACATTAAATAGAGAATAGAGCGAGACGGACCGCGTGGAAAACCACGAGACACATTAAATAGAGAATAGAGCGAGACAGACCGCGTGAAAAACCACGAGACACATTAAATAAAGAATAGAGCGAGACGGACAGTGTGGAAAACCACGAGACACATTAAATAGAGAATAAGCGAGACAGACCGCGTGGAAAACCACGAGACACATTAAATAGAGAATAGAGCGAGACGGACCGTGTGGAAAACCACGAGACACACTAAATAGAGAATAGAGCGAGACGGACCGCGTGGAAAACCACGAGACACCTTAAATAGAGAATAGAGCGAGACGGACCGCGTGGAAAACCACGAGACATATTAAATAGAGAATAGAGCGAGCGGACCGCGTGGAAAACCACGAGACACATTAAATAGAGAATAGAGCGAGACGGACATCGTGGAAAACCACGAGACACATTAAATAGAGAATAGAGCGAGACGGACCGCGTGGAAAACCACGAGACATATTAAATAGAGAACAGAGCGAGCGGACCGCGTGGAAAACCACGAGACACATTAAATAGAGAATAGAGGGAGACGGACCGCGTGGGAAACCACGAGACACATTAAATAGAGAATAGAGCGAGACGGACCGCGTGGAAAACCACGAGACACATTAAATAGAGAATAGAGCGAGACGGACCGCGTGGGAAACCACGAGACACATTAAATAGAGAATAGAGCGAGACGGACCGCGTGGAAAACCACGAGACACATTAAATAGAGAACAGAGCGAGACGGACCGCGTGGGAAACCACGAGACACATTAAATAGAGAATAGAGCGAGACGGACCGCGTGGAAAACCACGAGACACATTAAATAGAGAACAGAGCGAGACGGACCACTTGGGAAACCACGAGACATATTAAATAGAGAATAGAGCGAGACGGACCGCATAGGAAACCACGATACACATTAAATAGAGAATAGAGCGAGACGGACCACTTGGGAAACCCCGAGACACATTAAATAGAGAATAGAGCGAGACGGACCGCGTGGAAAACCACGAGACACATTAAGTAGAGAATAGAGCGAGACGGACCGCGTGGAAAACCACGAGACATATTAAATAGAGAATAGAGCGAGACGGACCGCGTGGGAAACCACGAGACACATTAAATAGAGAATAGAGCGAGACGGACCGCGTGGAAAACCACGAGATGCACTAAATAGAGAATAGAGCGAGACGGATCGTGTGGAAAACCACGAGACACATTAAATAGAGAATAGAGTGAGTCGGACCGCGTGAGAAACCACGAGACACATTAAATAGAGAATAGAGCGAGACGGACCGCGTGGGAAACCACGAGACACAATAAATAGAGAATAGAGCGAGACGGACCGCGTGGAAAACCATGAGACATTAAATAGAGAATAGAGCGAGACGGACCGCGTGGAAAACCACGAGACACATTAAATAGAGAATAGAGCGAGACGGACCGCGTGGGAAACCACGAGACACATTAAATAGAGAATAGAGCGAAACGGACAGCGTGAGAAACCACGAGACACATTAAATAGAGAATAGAGCGAGACGGACCGCGTGAGAAACCACGAGACACATTAAATAGAGAATAGAGCGAGACGGACCGCGTGGAAACCACGAGACATTAAATAGAGAATAGAGCGAGACGGACCGCGTGGAAAACCACGGGACAAATTAAGTAGACATGAAGCAAGAAAATTAGAGTGAGACAAAAGGCCAACAGGCTTAGACCTCACATAAAAAATTTCTCTCTACCCTAAATTCTCTTGTAAGGAGACGCGGTCGCGTACTTTTCAATTGTTTATCCGCCATATCCTCCCCATTTATTCGCTCATTCATTTGCAGTGTAAATCTTTCCTGTTCAAAGGTTACAATTTTTTCTCCTGTACCTTGAACATACACGTTTCACGATCAAAATGCTAACATATTTTTTTATATGACGTAGTTTAAATCCATTGCTTTAACTATATCTATTTCACATTCTGTTCCAAGCACATAAAAGCCAATGTTAACAAAAGAAAAAAAAACTAGCTATGAAAATTCCTAGGAGAGACTTTCAACAAAATGAAGTGAACTTTCCAGTAGATTTAACAATTTAATCAAACGAGAAATCCACAACTCATAGCCCCTGGAGGAGTAAATGAAATTCGTCGCTATGTTCAACAGAACACTCACCATATCATCATCTTCAGCACCAACACCAGCCTGAATTTCAACGTACCTGAAACAAAGAAAGAGTATTGTTTAATTCACGAGTCTCTTCGTACTATACTAACTACAAGTGAATAAATACTATATTTTAATACAAGTGCGGAAAGAGCTCTATTGTAAAATGAGTATGAAAGCTGGAGCAGTGCTCCAAACAACGAATTTTGCAATTGTCATTTTCACAAGTGAGTTACAGAGGTTATTTTTTCTACGAAAGCGATAGAACTAAACAGATCAGGAAAAATGTATGCATTCAAAATCACAGCCTTCATATGGGCACAAACACAAGCATTATGATGAAGTGAAGAGACGCGGCTAGAAGCATTTGAAATGTGGATATGGAAAAGGATGGAGCGTGAAGTGGACAGACAGAATAAGAAATCAAGCTGTGTTGGAAAGAGTGCGTAAAAAAAGAATGATGCTGAAACTGATCAGGAAGAGAAAAAGAAATTGGTTGGGTCACTGCCTGAGAAGAAACTACCTACTCAAGATGCAGTGGAAGAAATAGTGAACGGGAGAAAAGTTTGGTGCGGAAGAAGATATGAGATGATAGACGACATTAAGATATAATGGATCGTATACGGAGACTAAGAGAAAGGCAGGAAATAGGAAAGATTGGAGAATTCTGGGTTTGCAGTGAAAGAGCTTTCCAGGGCAGAAAACTATGGATGAATGAATTAACCACCAATAACAAATTGTAAGCCACTGTAGAAACGTTTCATTCGAATATTCTTATTAATAAATTATTAATTATAAAAAATGTTCCTGTGTAGATTCATTTATTAGGAATCGTGCACTCAACGGAGCCAACCAGTTTTCTTGGAAATGCTGTCTTTGCACACGCTCGTAGAGAAAGATATTGACAGAGGATTCATAGGATCCTTGTAATTGTTCTCGATGGCTGTTATTGTGATATTTAAATTTTTATGCTCGATCATGCCGAAACGTAGTAATTATACACCTGGTAGCAGATCTTTAATGCATGTCATTAAAGTACACCTACTCATTAAAGGCCAGGTCTTTCAGCCAATGACGACTCAGGTTACAACTGTTCAGCCAATGACAGGTCAGCTTTCTACCGTTATAAAACCGCAAGTATCGATTATTCTCGGATATGCAATCGAAAGAGAATTAGCGAAAAGTCACGGAGGCTAGAAATCCAATACTGTCGCAGAAGGTTATGTTCTGTTACTATAATAATTAGCGTTAATTGTAAATAATATTAAAATAAATTCAATTTGTCATCTCGTTTTTCAATGTCTAATTTAATTTCAATGTTATCTCTGTAGGTTCTTATGGCCTAGCAAGGTCAATGTGGATATCTGTTCCTCGAAAAAAATCAATACTTTCGCGTCTGCGCACATCTCACAACATACGGAACATTGCAGATGGTCAGGTACAATTAAAATTAATAATATCAAGTTAGAAATATGGTCGAGCATAAAAAGTCGTATGAAACTCGCCTATAATGGTAACTAAGAAGCTCGTATGAAAATTATGAAACTCGCTTGCGCTCGTTTCATAAATATCCATACTCACTTCTCAATTATCTTCATTATAGGCTCGTTGCATAATGTACTATTAAGGAATTAATTCTTATTTATGAGGACTATGACTATTATTGAGAGTGAAATAAATTTAATTCAATTTAAGTGTTGTATTATTAATTACTATTTCCCATAATTTTTATATTGCATATATACCGCATATCTGTATACGAATTTACAATGGAATAATGGTGTTTCATCTTAACTATTTTCCCCTGCCAACCAAACAACGTGGGATCGTGGCTAACGAGAAAGACAGGCTACGGCGCCAATCGGAGTCACGGGGTTATCATGGTCTAGTCATAGCCATCTTGACAATCGCCTAATATAAATACACGTTCAAAATTCTTAAAAACAAGGGAATTATATTAAATTCATGTTAAACGTGCATTTATATATAAACTTGTTCAATGTTGGCCATGTTATGACTAAGAACGTGACGTCGTGCCGTAAGCTTGTCTTTCTCGTTAGCCACGCGTGTGTGACATAAGTCATTGCCGTTATTAAGCAACTGACACCAGATTAGTGTGGCGTAACTCATCGTTGCTAAGCAGCTGGACTTATTTCAGAATAGTGTGATGTAATTCACTGCTGTTGTTAAGCAACTGACTGTACAGAGTGTATTTTTTGTATATATATATTGTATTTTTTTTCTCTTCCTGGTGTTGTGGAACAGAAGGCCTGATGGCCTTAACTACACCAGAATAAATAAATAAATAAATAAATAAATAAATAAATAAATAAATAAATAAATAAATAAATAAATAAATAAGCGTAGTGTGGCGTAACTCATCGTTGCTATGCAGCTGGACTGACTTCAGAATAGTATAATGTAATTCATTGCCGTTGCTAAGCAACTGACATCAGAATAGTGTGGCGTAACTCATTGTTACTAAGCACTGGACTGACTTCAGAATAGTATGATGTAATTCATTCCCGTTGCTAAGCAACTGACATCAGAGTAGTGTGGCGTTGCTAAGCAGCTGGACTGACTTCAAAATAGTATGATGTAATTTATTGCCGTTGCTAAGCAGCTGACATCAGAGTAGTGTGACGTAATTCATTGTTGCTAAGCAGCTGAACTGACTTCAGAATAGTATGATGTAATTCATTGCCGTTGCTAAGCAACTGACATCAGAGTAGTGTGGCGTTGCTAAGCAGCTGGACTGACTTCAGAATAGTATGATGTAATTCATTGCCGTTGCTAAGCAGCTGACATCAGAGTAGTGTGGCGTTGCTAAGCAGTTGGACTGACTTCAGAATAGTATGATGTAATTCATTGCTGTTGCTAAGCAGCTGACATCAGAGTAGTGTGGCGTAACTCATTGTTGCTAAGCAGCTGACATCGGAGTAGTGTGGCGTAACTCATTGTTGCTAAGCAGCTGACATCAGATAAGTGTGGCGTAACTCATTGTTGCTAAGCAGCTGACATCAGAGTAGTGTGGCGTAAGTCATTGTTACTAAGCAGCTGGACTGACTTCAGAATAGTATGATGTAATTCATTGCCGTTGCTAAGCAGCTGACATCAGAGTAGTGTGGTGTTGCTAAGCAGTTGGACTGACTTCAGAATAGTATGATGTAAGTCATTGCTGTTGCTCAGCAGCTGACATCAGAGTAGTGTGGCGTAACTCATTGTTGCTAAGCAGCTGAACTGACTTCAGAATAGTGTGACATAACTCATTGCCGTTGCTAAGCAACTAATGTCAGATGTTGAAATGACTTCAGAATAATGTGATGTAAATCATTGCTGTTGCCAAGCAACTGACTTCAGAGTAGTGTGACATAACTCATTGCCGTTGCTAAGCAACTAATGTCAGATGTTGAAATGACTTCAGAATAATGTGATGTCATTCATTGCTGTTGCCAAGCAACTGACTTCAGAGTAGTGTGACATAACTCATTGCCGTTGCTAAGCAACTAATGTCAGATGTTGAAATGACTTCAGAATAATGTGATGTCATTCATTGCTGTTGCCAAGCAACTGACTTCAGAGTAGTGTGACATAACTCATTGCCGTTGCTAAGCAACTAATGTCAGATGTTGAAATGACTTCAGAATAATGTGATGTCATTCATTGCTGTTGCCAAGCAACTGACTTCAGAGTAGAGTGACATAACTCATTGCCGTTGCTAAGCAACTAATGTCAGATGTTGAAATGACTTCAGAATAATGTGATGTCATTCATTGCTGTTGCCAAGCAACTGACTTCAGAGTAGTGTGACATAACTCATTGCCGTTGCTAAGCAACTAATGTCAGATGTTGAAATGACTTCAGAATAATGTGATGTAATTCATTGCTGTTGCCAAGCAACTGACTTCAGAGTAGTGTGACATAACTCATTGCCGTTGCTAAGCAACTAATGTCAGATGTTAAAATTCTCGTAACACTTTAATCATTTGACATCCGAACGTAAACGTCTCACTTAAAAAATAAAACAGGTTTTCTTCAGTGCACTACACCATGCCTCTTGTGATAGATCTTAAGTTCATATCCTAGTATATAGTCTACTCAGTTTTGCCCTCGCTAAATGTTTTGTTACATTTTCAACCACATTAGATAAGCATGTGACAGATACGCTGGGTCACCATCTAGTAGTAGGTTATTTTACGACGCTTTATCAAAATCTTACGTTATCTAGCGTCTGAATGAGATGAAGGTGATAATGCCTGTGAAATGAGTCCGGGGTATAGCACCGAAAGTTACCCAGCATTTGCTCATATTGGGTTCAGGGAAAACCCTGGAAAAAACCTCAACCAGGTAACTTGCCCCGACCGGGAATCGAACTCGGGCCACCTGGTTTCGCGGCCAGACGCGCTAGTCGTTACTCCACAGGTGTGGACGTCACCATCTAAAACAACACATAACTTCAATGCTTACGCGAGAAAAATGCTTCTGACCCTTGAATTGCTCGACGTCAATAAACGGAAAGGGAACCCAAAAGAAGATGTATTCTGCATGAAACAAACATTCATGGGAGTGGAAAATCACTGCGTATTCAATGCAAAGCCCGCTTTGAAACGAAATAGCATCACCCTTGACATCTCTTTTCACGGATAATTTTACTCCAGCGACAAAGAGAAACAATACGTCGTTTGGAAAGAAAATTAAAATTTAATAATCTGCAAGCGCTTCAATTGTTACCGAATATATAGCCCACATTTCCTCTTTCTCGTTACGTGCTGAAGTACCGAGTCCATATTCATAAAGGCAGAACGGAAAGAGGGCCTGGAAGATGGCTGAGCAAAGGAAAACAAAGTCATGAAGCGAAAGGGTGCGGGAGGCGATATCCGACAACCCTTTTTATCCACGCTAATTAATATACGTTCTATTGTAGAATTTTCTTGATGACGACATCAGCAGGGAAAGGAAATTAGAGAGGGGGTAACATGAATACATCCCTCAGTCCTCATATCCTGCCTCTGTCACCCCACGGACAGAATTCGAGGGAGAGGACTTGGTGTGTGTTTTAAGCTTTCATTTGAAAATAAAACTGATATCGGATCTCTTTCCTGCAGAATAGTTTACAAAGGGGTCGGGTGGTCAAGCTTGCGCGGCCCGCCCTGCATTAGCATGCACATGTGCAGAGGAGATGTATTCCGCAATATCCCCACGGATTCGCGGTTTATGCTGGCCTGTGGGGTTGTCGTCAGAAAGCCGAGCAGAAAACCATGTGGCTTGTCAATATTTTAAATGCCTGCTTCCAGCGAACCCATATGCAGTAAGCCAAAGTATAAAACAAGCAGAAGTGAGGCAGGTTTCCATAAAACCAAGACAACCTCGGGCCAGATTCAAGCTTCTGATCAAGGCATGGTCACGTTTACGGTTCGAAAAGATTTCCTTTCCTCTTTTTTAAATAGATACAAACGTACATAGTGTCCCAAAAGTCAAGATTGAATTTCGAAAGATTATACAGAGTGATTCATAAAAAACGGATGGCTTTAAATCTTCCAATTTCTCTTTGATAAATGCTACGAAGGTGCAACTTTTTTTAGATGCAAACTGTCTCTTGAAGAATTGCTTATCTTCACAATAGATGATGAAAATGGTTTACTCCTTCCTGTACACACATCCGTACCCATCCTTCCATGTTTCTCACAGTTCGCTGCAATATTTTCTCGATAATTTCATTGATTTCGATGATAATATTGTTCTTGACATCGTCAATTATTCGTGGTTGATTCTTATAAACTCTGTTTTTAAGATAGCCCCACAAGAAATAATTCAATGACGTTAAGTCAGGTGATCTGGGTGGCCGCAAACTTTCTACAACCGACTCCATCATCGAAGTAGCTTGTGTCCATCTATAGCAAAGTGAATCGTAACAATGTTTTTGCCGTACGCATACAGCAAAGAACTTTCTAACCAATAATGTGTTATGAAAAACAGCAATTTCATGTAGATATGCCAAAAAATTACTGAAAGTGAAATAGCAGGTTCTAGAAACAAACCATATTTTTGGACTTGTCTATGACAAAGGGACTTGAAGAATTAGAACAAAATCAGAATTACAAACTTTATGCAAGGGTAGTAATATTATTATTGACATAAAAATTAGAATATTGGAGTAGTTGATCCACATAATCAGGATGGACAATAATCAGATCCCTAAAGTATTATTAAAGGCTAAACCAGGCGGTAAAAGAAGAGTCGGAAGATTTAATTAAGATGGCTGGGAGTTATCCAGGATGATCTTGCAAGGGCAGGAATAAAGAGATGGAGACAGAGGGCTTTGAAAAGAGAGCATTGATCAACTTCTTAAGAAGATCAAGATTAAACTTGCGCTTGGGCGTGGGTTCGATTCCCGCTTGGGTTGATTACCTGGTTCGGTTTTTTTTTCTAAGTTTTCTCCAATTGTAAGGCGAATGTCAGGTAATCCATGGCGAATCCTCGGCCTCTCATCTCGCCAAATACCACTTCGCTATCACCAATCACATCAACGATAAATAGTCTATGATGATAATGATGATCATTAATAAGAATTATTTAAAATAACTTTTTTTTCGGTGGGGAAAGAGACTCTAGAGCAAGTCTTGCTCCATTACTGCTTGATTTTATCGTTTTACCGTGGTTGCATTATCCCTTCATCATCTCAAAGATACTGAAGAGGCACTGTTAGTTAAAAGTATCATTAAATAAAGGATCCTGTACGTGATTCGGGGACACGGACCCTTATTCTGTCATTTATTTTAGTACCTGCAGAAGAAGGAAACGCAAACAAGGGCCGAAAGATTGTGTTTGCACGAGACGTGGCCGGGGCGAGCTGTAAATAATTAAGTCATTAGGTCGAATCATCGCTGTTTGATGCCAGTTTGTTTTTTCTGCAGTGTGGGAATTTGTACCGCTTGATGGAGTCCATTGTTCAGCTCTTCTGCACGAATGCCCGCCCACTTCATCCACCCACGCTCGCCCATCGGCAGACGTGCCTCACCCCTCATATCACTCGCATCTCACACAGATGCCTCTGGGACTTTTTGTAAACTTTTGCATTAATACTAATGAACAAAACATTTACTTGAAACAACAGCAGCTTAATTGAAGGAAGCAATAAAGTTAGACATAACACCATTAATTAATAATTAAAATCCAATTATGAAATGTAATTATTTAAAATCACAAATGAAACATTGGAGAGAAAAACTTTATAATGAGTAGTTAACTCTAAGACATCTAAGATAAAGTGCGATCAGAAAAACACGATGCGAATCCAAGTTTAAGTAAGACAGAAATATAGGGTTTCCCAAAATGTAAAAAGAAACTTAAAATGTTCAAATCTTTGTTATTTTGTATAAATAGTTAAGATTTAATATTGCCTTATTACACAAGAGATAACATTATCATAGGAACAAGTTTCTTTGCTTTTTTGATAATTATGAAATGATATTCTCTTTCATCTTGACAATTTTAAGGGATGTTTTATTAATTTTTATTTGTGAAAAACAGTTATTACCTCTGCAAACTCGTATCATCAGTTGGAGGAATCCATCATGCAAAATGTAACAGACATTCTACAAAATGAATTCGGAGCTACTGTTTATACAGCACTGAAGATAGGTTGTTACTCATAATGGGTGTCCCATGAAATCCCAAGATTTAATTTCATAACTTTTTTTTTATTAATGACTAGCAGTACCCGTGCGCTCCGCTGCACCTGTTAGAAATAAATATATAGTAATTACATAATTAAAATAGGACGTTTGATCCAGGGAACATTCGTGTTTGGTAGAAGGATAAATCGTTTAATATGTTACTTAATTTAAATTGTATTTAAATAATTAAAATGCGATCATTTTGGTCCAGAGAGCACTCATTTGGTGCAATGAAAATTCCTTTAACATGTTTCTTATTTGTTATTACATGCAACCATAGTTTAATGAATGTACAAAATAGCCTATTAAGTTTTCTGTGCATCAGAAGCTATTTTAATCTTACCTACCCTCGATTCACTCAGAAGTTACTGTAATAACATTATAGCATTATGTCCATCTAGAGAAACTACACTTTCCAATGGTGAAATAATAATTAATTATACAAATCGGTTAATTTAGCTTCCGATATTACTTCATACAAACACAGAACCATTCTCTGTAGGCTATGTTTAATAGCTTTCGATTGTTGTTGTCCAAGGCCCCTTATAGACCAAGTCATTTTTTCTTATTTCATTGCACCGCCTTAGATGGCATTATTTTAATTTTAAAACTCATTTATCTCATTAAATATCAGTCCTATCAAAGTTTGCAAAGAATAAAACTTATCGGAAATCATTTTCAAAGAAACTTTTGTTATGTAACATTTTTTTACAAAAATCAATAATAAGGGAGATATTTCGATTTATTTAATTCAGGCCCCCTTATAACCCCCCTTTCAAATAAAGTATTTTGAATGCAATATGGCCTAAAATATAAGTTACAACGAACTTAATTTATATTCCAATTTTCATATAACTCGGTTCAGCCATTATCGCGTGAAAAGATAACAAACATCCAGACAGACAAAAATGTCAAAAAAGCGATTTTCGGTTTCAGGGTGGTTAATTATACATGTTAGGACCAATTATTTTTGGAAAACCGAAAATTACCAGAAAAATTTCGGCTACAGATTTATTATTAGTACAGATATAGATTATTCTCCTTTTCAGGCTTCATCACATCAACTGGCTGAAGTGGACTACGAGAAGAATGATGTATTTTATATATATAAATCCGGATTTCGATTGTAAGAATTACGTTCGTACAACTATCTGTAAGGATATGGAGCTGGATAATAGCTAACAGAAGCCAGAAGCACTGTGTGAAATAACATAATCATAAATTTTAAGATAATTAGTGCAAAATAATCCTGCAATCTTAACGGAATGACAGATCTGTTAATGGGTAAATGTAACAAAGGACAATAATATATTATGTATCACATGCAATCCCTTTTAATTGCTAATCTACCACTTGTTGATGGCAAATAACCATTACAAACACAAATGCGCTATATTCTACCAGTATAATTGGCTCACTCGCTCAATTGGTAATAATGCTTCGATAAAAGGAATACTGGTTGACATTGCCTTCTGTGTGGGAAGTCACAGTCGGCTTTCAGCACTGAGTAACGCTTGTAATATCAACAATGCATACAATTATAGCTGTGATGAGGGCGGATTATCATGATAATGGCGATAAGAAAACGACGAGGAATAATTACGAGCATACAGGGTGACCGTCATTATCAGTGACACGATAAAGATTAAACCTAGAGAGGTTAAATGCTAATAAATATGGAAAGTGGAGAATATGAACTTGAAACGTTTACGCGGTTCATATTCGAGAAATCTGATCACACTTTCTGTTAATATGGTGACGTCATTAATAACAGTAAGCCTTGGATAACCATAATGATGATGTGTTTAAGAGGTTTCATACAGTAGGTATAGTCCCGTCGCTCTAATTTCCGGCAGCCAATCGCGTTGCAGGTCGGCTACATTTAAACGTGTGCGTCTTGTGATTCGCTTATGAAGACGTTATTCATTTCTTAAGGCTCGATAAATACTTAATATAATCGCCCGCCATTTTGGCTCTTTCGTTGGCGTTTGCAGAAAGCACACGAAGACTTTTTTTGCCGCTCAATTATTTGCTGAATTACAGTGCATTTGATTTATTATCATAGGAGCTACGACATGATAATGTTTAACGGTGTGGCAAATAGATTCCTCGTATGGTAGCTCGGGAACGAAAGAACGAAAATGGCGAACGATACTACCAACCTAGACTTTATAGAGCCTTCACTTCCTAAGACGTAAGCAAAGAGGCGGAGTCAAGCCGGAAATAACAGCGTCGAGTCTATAGTCGTTGCAGTTTTTACAAAATATTAAATAACTTGACTGCCACGTCATTGTATTTTCTCCAAATTTTTCACACTTATTCTACACGATTTTAGCTTCAGTATCTAGTAACCACGAATATGTTTCAAAGTTTGATTTTTTTTTTTTTTTTCAAAAAAAGAAAATTGTGTCTTACAAGAAACATGAATTAACCTAAACTGAGGAAATAATAGCCATTTACTATTTTTTTCCTTAAATTAGAGATCATAATCTAAAGATTGGTCCTCAATGAGCATCATAGCTGATTTCTACTCATACTAAATTTATACATTTTAAAATTTGTATTAACAAATTTTTGTTTCTTTTTCAATGTATTCTTACTAAAAAAAATGCTCATTTTTCATTAGAATTTAACCATTGTGGTCCAATCTCTAGGGATTATTGCAAAGGACAAGTGCACAAAATTTGAATGAAATCAGACAAACGGTGCTTGAGATATCAGGTTTTTTATATTGAAAAATGTGTGTGTGTGTGTGTGTGTGTGTGTCTGTGTCTAATGCCTACCCACTTCACTTTACGTGATTCGGGTTCCGCATACTGCGGACAAATGGCAGGACTGTGACCCATTTTCAAATTGCACACCACTTCGGTGGGTCACGTTATGCACGATGTGTATCTGTGAAGAATTATGTCGTGTACTAGGGTGAGTGTATGTTAAGTGTTCGTGTAAGTGTAGTGTAGGGAATGGGAATGAGTGAGGATGATAATGGAGGTGAGGAAGGGAGAAGGGGAAGCCCGGTACCGGCACGTAACCTACCCCTGTCGAATAGCACCAAGGGGGCCGCCAAGCTTAACGTCCCCATCCGACGGACGAATCACTATCAACAGTGACATATGACTTCTCTTCATATGCACTGCGGAGAGATTTGGAATTTAACCCTGACATATTGGTGCACAATCTAGTGATTAGAATTATCGGAAAATTAGTCTAAAGTTGGGACATGCTTGTACTTACATCCTGTACTAAAAAGCACCTGCTGCATATGTTACACCATCCCTGTCAACATGTATCTGAAAATTTTCAAATTTTTTCACGATTCTTACAACAAAGTAATTTCGAATACAGCCAGTCGTGATAGGCATAAAGGCGAATCAAATGAATGTAACGTCATAATGAATTTATTTTTAACACACAGATGAACTTTGTAACTTCTTTACTGTGTTAATACGAAGAATTTTACCTGGCTGACTAGTTTCGAAGTGATATTCTTCATTGTCCGAAGTCTGGTCAACGTGTAAAAGTTCAATGAAATATTCAACTCAATTCATTTTAATTTAATAAAAAGTATTATTCCTACACAAATGGGGTCATTAATAAATGCAGGTGGTATAAATAAAGAAATAATATTTCAATTGAAATATTTTAAAATTGAAGCTTTTAAAAATGAAATTTATAAAATTTTTCATCATATATAATATTAACAAATGTGTGTATTTTTTTACCCTTTATTTCTGTCGACTATATTCATGTTTTTATTGAATATCACTGGCTTTTATTTTTAAATGTGTTTTTTCTCTCTTTTTCTCTTTCTTCTTTTTTTGCTCTTGTGTGTTATTTATTGGTTTGAATTAAGTCACTTACTGTATTTAGTGAACTGTCCTTGTAAATTTTATGTTATATTATTGTCACACCGTATACAAGCCTGGCTATTACGGTAGTGGCTAGAAACATTTTTATTTTATAATTTTAATTTGTACTCACTAGCTAGTTAAATAAATAAATTAAATAAATTGAATTAAATTCAACTTTCACTATGTCCTCTGAGCGTAGGCCTAATTAGTTACCACTGCCACTGGGTATTTACCCATTTGCAGTGTGAATACATACTCGTACATACACATACATAATTATCCTTTCCTACTTTTTCATTACGAACAGCAATAATTTTTGCAGTAAAAGAATTGTGACTTTGATTGTTCTTTCCATATACTCTCCAATGATTAAAAAGCAATCTCATTAAGTACAGTATATAATTATGGTCTCCTTTTCTTTTCTTTTCTTTTCTTTTATTAAAACCATTTTTACCTTGTCAATAATGGCAACCTGTAAATTCAAGAGGTTGTTTTTCAGAAAATATTGAAACTAGAATTTAATAACGTTATCGATTTATTAAGGATGTTTAACGCCCTAAATTATGCAGATTTTTAATGAGCAGAACATGTTTATGGGCCTAAATTATGCAAAACATTTTATGGAGTTCGCTTAAATGAAGTATGAACGTCAAGGGCTCTGTAACATTCAAAAGGATGGGAACCACTGAACTACAATACTGCGTGATAAGTTCAAAGTGTGTCATAGCTCGCTGTATGCCGTCATGTGGCTAGTCGATGAGCCTAGAGAATTCAATCTTCCTACACTTCCGCAGAGGCATATTACCTATGTGCCAGAGAAGTTGCCTAGCAAGTACGGCGTTCATTCTGAAGACTACGTACCGATACGTACGGTAACGCCGGTAGTGGCAGGAATGTGAACTATTTGGAAACACGTACTGAGGTGAGTTTTTTCTTACTGTCGGGATATGGCGAGAGGGTTAAGACGATTACTTATGTATTTGTTGACATTAACTTCGATGGTCAACATGGACACGGAGTATTTGATTTGTATTGTGGAATGTTACCGTACGCAACCGATGATAACAAATACCCTGCGTACGACTTGCCCGCGCAAAACACAGTTGGAAAGAGGTTATGGTAGCACACAGACTTTACAGACCGCCATCTGTTGCTATGACGTTCAAGTTATACCGCACACGTTCTCAAGTTCAGATTGAACGCCTTGAATAATAGGCAACTTCTCTGACATAAAAGCTGAAACTCGCTTCAAATCGCTGACTCACAACAGTGACGTCATGACACACTTTGAAATGAACACCCAGTAGTAATACGATGGAGAAATAGTGGAACGAGAACAACAAAATCAAAATAATGTAAGGAAATTTTCATCACAGTCACTTTGCTGACAATAAATCTCACGGGGAACGAATATATGTCCGTTTTGGCAAGAGACCGTAAATAGACTACATTAAAACTATGCTCACGGGCTTCTGAATTACTATGAAAGTAAATTTATTTGTCTGTCAGGCCGAGAATGTGACCGGACTCGCAACATCAATGACTGTACTCTGAAACATGGACCATAATTTAATGTTTCAATTTAGCCGCATTTCCAGTAGTCAGGAAGTATTTAGAAGGGAACACGAAAAACCGCATGTTTTGTTGGCAGCTTCCTCGCTGGTCCGCAGCCGCATGGCGCTGGGAGACAATGCATACCGCCGACACGCGAAGGACAAAGGCACACCAAACACAAAAGAGCTCTCCCTCACCTCCCCTGCGTTCTAAAACTCACAAATCCTCAGCCGCCCCATATAACACGCGTTACGCACAAGAGAAGAGAGACTGCCTTGTTATTTTATACATCGGAATACGGACACCGCTACACCTGCACGTAAAGCTGGGCTGTATCACAGGTACCGATAACGGAATCCCCTCAGCCGGCACTGCATTACGATTTTAATCTTGCGGGTCTCCACGTGTACCGGCTTTCACTGAAGGAAGGAAAAACATTAAAAGAACCAATCTAACGTCACAAAAATTCAATAGCGGTTACTAACCAAAAATGTATTTTAAAAAAGGACTTTAATATACGGCAGTATATTATACACTATTTAAAGACTGTAATTGATGTTCCGTTATTTGAAGTATTGTATGAGTGAAGAAGTGTGTTGTGTCAGTGAAGTGTGAAGTGTGTTTTGTCAGTGAAGTGTGTTGTGTAAATAAAGTGTGTTTGTGTCAGTGAATTTTTATAGTTTATAGTGGTAGTGCAAAGTATTTGAACAGTGAAATGTTTTTGAAGTGTTAGTGAAATCAGGATAGTATCAGCGAAATGTGTCGTAGTTCCAGTGCAGTGAGAGAGTTGACAGCGAAATGAGTGTAGTTCTGAAAAGTACTTGTGCATGTACGAGTATGAACATATCATACTCGTGGGTTTTAGTTCGAACTTAGGGTTAAGATACAAATTAGGTTTACTTTAAATTTAATGTTATTTTAAGTGATCGTGGTTCATTTAATTTAGGATGCTCCTTGTTGTTATTATTATTATTATTATTATTATTATTATTATTAGTAGTAGTAGTAGTAGTAGTAGTAGTAGTAGTAGTATATTTATTCATTGCGTTTATTATTGTCATTATTGAGTGTAATTAGTTACCACTGCCACCGAGTATTTACTCATTTGCAGTGTGAATAAATAAATACATACATACTGTACATACATACTGTACATACATACATACATACATACATACATACATACATACATACATACATACATACATACATACATACATACATACATACATACATACATACATACATACATACATATAGTCATGAAGCTCAATACGTAGTAAATATGCATCCATAGATAGTTTGTAACCACTAGGATCGCTAATATCGCCTCATTACAGACAATGCGAAATAGTACCGTCACAGTCTATTGTTCCTAGCACCATCACAACTCAAGCTTCGTGACTGTATAGGCCTTATACTAGACTATGATATTATGTCAAACTATTGAATTAAATAAATACTTCGTTGCTAGGGAAACGTGGACAGCAGATAAGCGATAATTTCAGAGTCGTTTGTTTTGCTGCATTCTGCAGTTATAACCATAGACAAATAAGTATATAACGTCATCTAAGGACCTGAAAGTTGTGTCTTGGGATCGTAATCGAGATGTAGATCTATAATACAGGACTTGCTATTGGTACTAGATTGTGGTAAATTTTAAAACATAATTATTTCTTGATACCATTTCTGAAGAAAAAAAAAAAAAAAAAAAACATAATATAGTTAACGTAAAACGTAAATTTCATAATAATAGATTACTGCCACATTACAAAGCGAAATTTTAGACAATACCAGTCCCGTGGGTTCTTCTGCAGTTGCAGTTCGAATAACATTAAAATGTCAGGCACTGGCATTACTAGTAACCTGAAAAGCAGGTTAAATCAAGACCAATTTAATTTTCTCACGTCAATACTCTTGCGTTCAAGAGTCATAAGAGTCTCAGTAAGGAATAGGAACTGCAGTTTATGAAATATGTACTACGACTAGAAGAATTAAGTCTGTAGGGAAAGTTTATAGCCTGCATAGTGAAAATAATCTTATTTTTGATGCTGAATTATTCGCTGTATAATGGCGTTTATTAGACACTTTAGTTAATCTTTATATTCTAGTAAATGTTTATAGTTTGACAAAAAACATAAATACTGGACGTATTGTAAACACTATATTGTTGCTTTCAAGAAATGGATTCGGAACACCTCAAAATCTGTGCTTCAGTGGCTGGCCATGATAATATCTTTGAAAAATATTGGAGTGCAAGAGGTCAAATGACTTTATTGTCAAACGCCTGGCATTAGAAAACAACAACAACATATTGTTGCTTTTCGATCATAACAAAATCCAGCATACTTATTAATGGATAAAAATTTGTTCTGGCACCGTGAATTGAACCCAGGACATTCAGCTTGGCGCGCTGAATGTTCTTACCATCTGAGCTATGCCGAGACACGATCCATAGAGCCAGCCAAACTCTTATCCTTTGTATCGTGAATGGCGTACAACCTGCATATTAGACATATAATTCATATATGCAGAAGCGCATATTTTAATGACTTTATGGCCATTTCAACAAGTTTTTGAATCACTGTTAACATTAATTTATTTTGTATATATACTTACCTACTTATATGACGACCTCGCCATCCTCCATTGAATATTGTGTAATCAATGATTTTTATAGTCATTTACGTAAATTCTTATTAATGGATAAAAATTCGTTCCGGCACCGGGAATCGAACTCAGGACCCTCAGCTTGGCGCGATAGTGCTTTTATCATCTGAGCTATGCCGAGACCCGATTCACAGTGCCGACCGAAATCTCCTCTGTTATATCATCAATGTATTCGGCCGTAATGCTCGTAATTATATCAGTACACTTATAAAATTTACCAAAATCAATAAGATAAATAAATTGCTTAGTAAGAGAAAATGTTGTAGGAAGATTTATAATTATAATTCTGTACAATTCTAAGGATTTGAACAACCAATAACCTTAAAAAAAAGTTTAATAAAGGGACAATTTTCAGGAAAATCCATTATTATAAAACTTGGAAAAGCCAATAAGCTTAAAAAAATTCAATAAAAGTTTTGTATTCTCAGTCAAACACTTATCAAGTATATGATGGCAGAAAATTGAATTCTGTTACATCATGTTACAGTTTTAAATATCACAAATATTTTCGACTTTTTATAAGTCATCCTCAGGTGAGTTTTCTGACAGACAATTAATAGAACTAGGTGAAAAACATATCAAACACATTTTTACACTGGTGATTAAAATGCTTATGCATGCATTTACATAAGTATGGTTTTACATGGTATGGTTTTACATAAGTATCAACATGACCTTTAAATTAAAAAAAAAAATTGATTAGTAAGGGGAAACATTTTCAGAAAAATTGTGCTATATCAGTATAATTTTATTAAAACTGAACAAAAATCTATAAACTATAAACATTACTTAATAAGAGGAAACATTTTCAGGACAATTTATAATATTACATTAGTACAATAATAATTCTACAATTTAAAAAAGGAATAAGCCAAAAAGAAAATGTTTAATATATATCACTACACTTATAAAAGTTAGCAAAAGCAATAAGATAATAAAATTCTTAAGGGAAACATTTTCAGGAAAATTTTCCGATTTAAATTTTTCCGGAAAATTTTTATCATTACCTGTAACCCAGTTCAATGGGACATAAATATCCAGTTTATGTGCCGCGAATAAAACCGAGGTTATTATAATATGTAGCTAGGCCTAATTTCTATCACATGAGCCACAGATGTTGATCTACAAGACAACAAGTTGAAATAACTCTTCCTTTTGCCTGAAGAGACTATCAATCCGAATAAATTATTTCGAAGTAACAAAATAGATGGCAAGAGACGAACCCGTGCGTTTTGCTAGTGCACACAGTGTAGCTATATTTACTGTGCCATTCAAACTGATTCGCGTCTCTAGTATCACTGGATCTGAATGGCTAGTATAAATATTTACCGAGAGTTAAACACTGACTGTTGTATGTCACTCTCTGCAAGTCTACAATCCTAGCTCTGGGCCTCATTCACTGCAGCGCATGCTAATGGTCTTCATTGGTGATGAACAGATGACTGACCTAGTTCATTCTTCACTTATACAGAATGAGGGTTTCTCACATTTCTTTAAATTGTTGTGGGCATGTTTGGAACTGAGACTAAACAGTCGAAATGTGCATCTCTTGCGCTGAGACTTAGAGGAGAGTTGGGTAGTATCGGACATCGGGTAATATCGGACAGTAATGTTTGTCTCATCTACCACCAGATGGTAGTACCTAAGTGACATGGTTACGTTTCTAATGTGCGACATCTCAACATTGCTACTACCATCTGGTGGTAGATGAAAGAAACATCACTGTAATATCATCTGGTGTTAGATGAAAGAAACATCACTGTCCGATATTACCCGATGTCCGATACTACCCAACTCTCCCCTAACGGACCAACTGTGCATCTTTTGCGACGTGGATAAACATTAAATCGGTTGTTCTTACCGTAACCTCCTGAATTTTGAAAGTATAGATATTTGATAGCCGTCCCAATCAGGGTTTAATAATCGGCCTCCTAATCAATTCTAAATGAATATTAACTTACTTACTTACTTACTGGCTTTTAAGGAACCTGGGGGTTCATTGCCGCCCTCACATAAGCCCGCCATCTGTCCCTATCCTGAGCAAGATCAATCCAGTCTCCATCATCATATCCCACCTCCCTCAAATCCATTTTAATATTATCTTCCCATCTAAGTCTCAGCCTCCCCAAAGATCTTTTTCCCTCCGGCCTCCCAACTAACACTCTATATTCATTTCTGGATTCGCCCATACGTGCTAAATGCCCTGCTCATCTCAAACGTATTCTAAATGAATATTTATATTTAATTCAATTTGTTTCTTTTAATAGAAACCCTAGTTAGGTAGGCTATCATTGAAAAATTTATTAGAAATACAACAGACATATTTAGGCTACAACACAAATTACATTTTATAAAGAATATAAATGATGATTAATTATGCAAATCGATGACTTCACTGAAGTGGAAGATATCATGTCCATGCTGCTGTCAGGAACTTTTAATTTCCCGAAGACTTCTAACGACTCTCGTGGGATTGTGCCTCTAGCCTGAATCATAATTCCTATAACGTCCCATGTCTTGATGTTATATTTGGTCCCCAAATCGCTGCAGTATGGCCGTTTTTCTTTGCAGTCTTCTCTAGGTTGTTCCTCGCTGTTCTCAAAACGGACTGTGGGACCTAGAATGAGTCCACAATTTTCTTTTCGGTCTCTAACAATGATATGTGCTCTTCGAGTTGATCCGTCAGTAGAAAGGCACACAATTTCCTCGTACACCTCATGTTTATCAGCCCGGCGATGTTCATTGGCAATCATTGAGCGAATTTTATTATGACGGTCAATTCTCAGTAATTCTCCCTTCCGGCAAAAACCCAGTACATGAGCTATACCATACTTCACGTGATTATTAGGGACCGTACTTTGACCCAGTCCACACCTGTGGAGTAACGGTCAGCGCGTTTGGCAGCGACACCAGGTGGCCCGGGTTCGAATCCCGGTCAGGGCAAGTTACCTGGTTAGAGTTTTTTCCGGGGTTTTCCCTCATCCCAATACGAGCAAATGCTGGGTAACTTTCGGTGCTGGACCCCGGACTCATTTCATCGGCATTATCACCTTCATTTCAGACGCTAATAACCTAGATGTTGATACAGCGTCGTAATATAACCCAATAACAAAAAATCTTTGTCCCAGGAGGCTACAAGGTTAAGTATTACTGGAGTTCTTACTGTGGATGAGTGCGTACATATAGCAGGCGAAGTACAGGGACATCATTTTATTTTTATTCAATTTTTATTGTACCTGAGTTTTTGAATGTACTTCACTCCCACCCCCTCTACTAGTAAACTTACAATCGTTCACCATACAGAGACAAGGCCGCGTATGCAGTACTGAGTGAGTATAGTACGTTCCAGAAACATGTTCGCGTTTTCCAGTGACGAAAGAGTTTTCAATATTGAATCATATTTTCGCACAGGTACTGTCGTCTGTTTGCCTACGTCGCATCCCGGTTTCCCCCACCTGCTTCTGTTCGCCCCTCTGTAAAGTCTAGTAGCTGGGCTGTCTTAGCTCTTTTCTGAAAACATTAAGATTAAATTTACAGTACGTAAAGTACTCTTTTATAGAGTAGGTACAGAATTATTTCAATATGAGTTACTAGTACGAAGGACGAAACTGGTAATTGGATTTAGGTACAATAGTCTATAATGCAGTAATATGCACCAAAGAACTGAAGCCTGTATCGAAATGAACGGCCACCATTTTAAAAATGTGTTTAAATATCCATATTATGATTATTTTTCAATTTAACTTCCTTCTCTATATTGTACGCTAATGTGCTGTAACAGTACAATATACACTGCATAATGAATACGTCCGAATAGATAGCTCAGTTCGTGAGTAAAAACACTTATTGTTAATACAGTACTGTATTTTGATTAAACAAAACCTAATGAAAATTATCGAACTCGAAATCATGATATTTCCTAGTTTACGTAAATGGATGAACTACTTTTCTTCCCTCCTATACCTAGTAAAGTGATCTGTTTGCATTTTACACCAGTATCATCGAACTCCAGTCTTGGAAGGGGGAGCAAGCGGTGTTTCCGGTTCTAGACCTTTAATTCAAAGATATAGCCAGGTTAATATTAAAAATGTTAGTAAAAATAAAATGATGTCCCTGTACTTGGGTCTGCTCTCGCGACTGTTGTTTGGTCACGTTGAGCACAACAAACCGTAGACCACTTTAACAATTTCAATAGTATTTATAATTTATACTATTTAATTTACGTACCGGTATACTAGAATACGCTATTCTTACTATTTACATTATGATAAAGAATGTAGGCCTACATTGATCATACATTATTTACACTATTACGATTATGAACGGTGTTATGTTTGTATTGTAATGAAAGATATTTTATTTCATAATTACTGTAGCCTACTTATTTTGTAAATAGTGTATAAAGGAACTTCAGGCACTGACTACTTTCAAAAGCCGATTGCCAAACAGAATGCTTTTCATCTCTAAAATGTGATCTTTCTTCAAATGCACTGTAATCCGCTTAAAACACCAATAAAATGAAAGTCCATACCTCTAATGAAAAACTTATTTACTTAATTGAAACTGATAACATTTTCTAATACCTAAAGAGTTGCAATTTCAATACAGTTGGACATGACTACCATTTGTAGCACGGAAAATAATTATCTATACCGGGTGTTTCAGACCACCCGTATCAGCCTTTTTTCTCTCGAAGACTATAATAATATCATACTGGTTGTTCAAAAAATTGGAGAAGCCTGTGGGTCTCTCAGCTGTGCTGAAGTACAATCACGAAGGTTAGAAGGTGATCAGAACATTGTTTAGCACGGGTGGCGGAGATTTTGAACACTTACTATAAAGAGTGTACGTACATAAACAACATACAGCATTTTTCAGAAGATACCATTTTTGTTGCTTTGTGAGTAAACAATAAAAGTTACAAAAAAACTTTCAGTAAAAGTTGTTTCTTTTTAGAAGTAGTTTCCAATGGTACCTTCAATGACCCATGTTCTCATTTGAAATTTCGAAGTTGACCACAGGTACCCCTACTTCCGGTTTGTTACGGCAAATGGTACTACCACCAATCGATTCTTTACATAGGTTTCAGTTATCAAAATTGTTTTATAAACAACCAGTATCATATAGTTTTCGAGAAAAAAGGCTGATACGGATTGTCTGAAACACTCGGTACATAAATAAACGAATAAATAAATAAATAAATAAATTAATTAATTAATTAATTAATTAATTAATACCCGGCCCCGGAACAATTTTTCCCTCGAAATTATTCAAATTAACTTTACAGGGAGTTATCCTGAAAGCTTAATTTGCATAATACACGTCACTGTACGTAACAGAAAACCACAATTTAAAGTCACACAGAGTTAGTGTGCACTCAAATGTTGGTTGCTTGACGATTGTCAGCCCACTTTGAGGTCTGTGGATATAGAAGGTAAAACTGGATCGGTGTCGGGTAGAGTTCCCGGGTAGCTCAGTGGGAGAGCGTTGGTACGTTTAACCAAAGGTCCCAGGTTCGATACCCGGCCCCGGAACAATTTTTCCCTCGAAATTATTCAAATCAACTTTACAGGGAGTTATTCCTGAAAGCTTAATTTGCACTGTACGTAACAGAAAACCACAATTTAAAGTCACACAGAGTTGGTTGCTTGACGGTTGTCAGCCCACTTTGAGGTCTGTGGATATAGAGGGAAAAATTGGATCGGTGTCGGGTAGAGTTCCCGGGTAGCTCAGTGGGAGAGCGTTGGTACGTTTAACCAAAGGTCCCGGGTTCGATAACCGGCCCCGGAACAATTTTTCCCTCGAAATTATTCAAATAAGTAAATAAATAAATAAATAAATAAATAAATAAATATTGCGCCAAGTAAAATAAATTGCGAAACTACAAACAAAATTTCTGGAAAAAAGTAATTAACGAAAAAGTGCATGTAGAGATTAAAATCATATACATGTAGACGTCTACACCTGTGGAGTAACGGTTAGCGCGTCTGGCCGCGAAACCAGGTGGCCCGGATTCGATTCCCGGTCGGGGCTAGTTGCTTGGTTGAGGTATTTTCCGGGGTTTTCCCTCAACCCAATATCAACAAATGCTGGGTCACTTTCAGTACTGGACCCCGGACTCATTTCACCGGCATTATCACCTTCATCTCATTCAGACGCTAAATAACCTAAGCTGTTGATAAAACGTCGTAAAATAACCTACTAAAATAACTAAAATAAATACATGTAGACACAAAATTATAATACTTAGGTACAAAAAGAAAAATATTAAGTTTAGAAATATTATATAGGCTATACCGTGCGTACTTTCCCTAAAATTAAGAATGTTGATTACCGTGAGGCATGTGTTCTTTCTATCCTCTCTCCTAACAGGCTACATATCAGCTATATAGCATCAACTGCGATTGACATTTTGCTTGAAACGTATTTGAACCATTTTCGGTTCAATATTTGTGACGGACTTCAGCACAAAATTGCAACTGAAATTAAGTAATTCAAGCGAAAGCTTTCTAATAATAGCTGATTTGTTACAAAACTATTACAATAGTTTCCAAACTGGACCAACGCTTCATCATGCACTTTTTTCAGCAACTGCACAAGCCTTTCTAAACTGGAGCAGCCCAGCCACTGAAACTGAACAGTCAGTTCCGTTGAGTGCTCGTATTAAACAGAGCTTTTATGGCTGGGGACAGTCGGAGCACTGCCGCTGATGAAAAGCATAAATGCTTATGAAGTCTGGGCATCATAAAACAATGATTACAATGCTGAATGGGTAAAGTACAGGATTTACTTCTGTCTATGACCTCGGTGTAAAGTTTAGATACATGTAGCGGTCTCTTAAAACGAGAACTAATCCCGTAATGTAACACAAAGTAGACTCTTAAAACGCTTCGGATGTTCTAAACGCAAATGAGGTACAACTTCTGCATGCGTCGTCAAAATGATAACTTCTTACCTCTACGACCTCTTCTAAAAAACTGGAAGCTGTAACTGCGGATCAAAACTTAGTTTCTTATTGCACCCTTAGGAGAAGAGTGATGTAACTCAATCTGAATGACTGCAACAATACAATAAACCGAAAAGATAATAAGTACAGTATTAATCTATGACCAAGATTGTATTTTTATTTATTTATTTATTTGTTTATTTATTTATGTATTTTTTCATCCATTTATTGATTCATGGATTTAGGCATATTTATTTATTTATTTATTTATTTATTTATTTATTTATTTATTTATTTATTTATTTATTTATTTATTTGAAGCTACAAAGGTATTACTGACCATACAAGCATTTTCTTAACATTTTTTATCTTAAAAGAAAATAGTTAATAACGTAAAACAAATTAATATTTGAAGCAGAGTATAGGGGATCCGGAATTTTCGTCACCGATTTTTCGTCGCCCGGTGATTTCGTCACATATTTATTTATTTATTTATTCATTCATTCATTCATTCATTCATTCATTCATTCATTCATTCATTCATTCATTCATTCATCCATTCATTCATTTATTTATTTATTTATTTGAAGATACACAGGTATTACTGACCATACAAACACTTTCTTAACATTTTTATCTTAAAAGAAAATAGTTAATAATGTAAAACAAATTAATATTTGCAGCAGAGTAGAGGGGATCCGGAATTTTCGTCACCGATTTTTGTCGCCCGGTGATTTCGTCACATATTCATTCATTCATTCATTCATTCATTCATTCATTCATTCATTCATTCATTCATTTATTTATTTATTCGAAGGTACACAGGTATTACCGACCATACAAGCACATTCTTAATATTTTTATCTTAAAAAAAATAGTAAAACAATGTAAAACAAATTAATATTTGCAGCAGAGTAGAGGGGATCCGGAATTTTCGTCACCGATTTTTTGTCGCTCGCTGATTTCGTCACATATTTATTTATTTATTTATTTATTTATTTATTTATTTATTTATTCATTTATTCATTCATTCATTCATTCATTCATTCATTCATTCATTCATTCATTCATTTATTTATTTATTTATTTATTTATTTATTTATTTATTTATTTATTTAAAGGTACACAGGTATTACTGACCATACAAGCACTTACTTAACATTTTTATCTTAAAAGAAAATAGTTAATAATGTGAAACAAATTTATATTTGCAGCAGAGTAGAGGGAATCCGGAATTTTCATTACCGATTTTTCGTCGCCCGGTGATTTCGTCACATATTACATTTTGTCACTGCAACATTTTGTCACCGATTCACTTTTGTCATCATCATATTTTGTCACCAATTTAATTTCGTCACTATTCGCCACCACAATTTTTCCCCCCTTTGCATCGCTTCCTTTGATGATACCTTATATAAAATGATACGTAATATAAAACCTCCTACTTCATGTTCATTTCGTTTCCAAGGACACATTCATTTTTTGGTTTCGAAATCTTCAAGTTACAGGATTCATTGTCTTCATATTGTTCATTTCGTTTCCAAGGAGACACTGATTTTTTGGATTCGAAATCTTCAAGTTACAGGATTCATTGTGTTCATATTGTTCATTTCGTTTCCAAGGACACAGTGCTTTTTTGGATTCGAAATCTTCAAGTTACAGGATTCCTTGTGTTCATACTGTTCATTTCGTTTCCAAGGATACATTGATTTTTTGGACTCGAAATCTTCAAGTTACAGGATTCCTTGTGTTCATATTGTTTATTTCGTTTCCAAGGATACATTGATTTTTTGGATTCGAAATCTTCAAGTTACAGGATTCCTTGTGTTCATAATGTTTATTTCGTTTCCAAGGATACATTGATTTTTTGGATTCGAAATCTTCAAGTTACAGGATTCCTTGTGTTCATACTGTTCATTTCGTTTCCAAGGATACATTGATTTTTTGGACTCGAAATCTTCAAGTTACAGGATTCCTTGTGTTCATATTGTTCATTTCGTTTCCAAGGATACATTGATTTTTTGGATTCGAAATCTTCAAGTTACAGGATTCCTTGTGTTCATATTGTTTATTTCGTTTCCAAGGATACATTGATTTTTTGGATTCGAAATCTTCAAGTTACAGGATTCCTTGTGTTCATATTGTTCATTTCGTTTCCAAGGACACACTGATTTTTGGATTCAAAATCTTCAAGTTACACGATTCCTTGTGCTCATATTGTTCATTTCGTTTCCAAGGACACATTGATTTTTGGATTCAAAATCTTCAAGTTACAGGATTCCTTGTGTTCATATTGTTCATTTCGTTTCCAAGGACACACTGATTTTTGGATTCAAAATCTTCAAGTTACACGATTCCTTGTGCTCATATTGTTCATTTCGTTTCCAAGGATACATTGATTTTTGGATTCAAAATCTTCAAGTTACAGGATTCATTGGTTTCAAAATCTTCAAGTTAAGATATGGCGGAATTTTTTCGATTCGTAAAAAGTAATAGAGCAAGAGATAAATTAATCGACATATAAGGGACACATGTATACAAAACACAAAGTTACAAAGACCGGGATTGTATGGAAATGTGATCAGCCCGACATTTCTAATTCACTAATGACTGTTCCCTCAGATAAAAAAAAACCATTATAAAAGAACGTATAGAGCAAAATTTCAGTAGGAATTTTTGTTGAAACTCCATAAAAACAGGATGAATGTATGCAATTCAAAAGCCATGTTAATACAAAGCATTAAAAGAATTATACAGTGATAGTTTTGGACTTATAATAAAAACAACCTAAATGTAATTTTCTGTATTATTTTGGTGATGAAATCCCCTCAGTATAAAAGAAAATTATGACAAAATATATGACGATGAAATACGTTCGGTGACAAAATCTTCTCAATGACAAAAAACACGATGACAAAATGTATTTGATGACCAAAAAACTAATGACGAAGAATAGGTAAGAAACTGTAACGGTGGCGAAATTTCCGGTTACGAAATGCCCTATATTCGAGTATAACAACACTTTTAATAATTTATTATCATAATGCACTGCTCTCTTAAACTGACTGAGTATATTGGGAATTAAATCAATGGCTTTTCCAAAACACGCTATGAAATGTTTCTTATAAAATAATTTTAATCTCGAAAAGGAAACAAAAATCAGGAAAACTGTATTAAACTTATATGTTTGAAATATCTCAAAGAATAACCTCCTGAAATGAACGACATTACTTACGGTTCACTCTGTATAAATACATATGCTATGATTTGATTGTTCAGTACGAGAGGTAACTTAGATGGAATTCGTAAATCCAACATAAATCAGATGCTGACAGGTGGATCGTCCTGCCTCAACCCTGACAGAGTCAGGTCCCACTCCTAGACGAATAGTACTTGATAGGCCCCCAGAGCCTAGAGCCTCAAGCTCTTCCTATATCAGCATCGGAAATCCGTAATATCCCCAGGATTTCGCCCCAACCTATTTTTACAAATTGCAACGTCTCTTAGCCTATGTCCAGCACAAATTTCATCACGACCTGGCCGAGGATCGAACCCGGGTCGCCTGGATGGAAGTCCAGAGCGCTGGCGCTTAAGTCAGAGACGCAGTATATTTTAGGTAAGAGATACACCAAAGAACTATACCCTTCTCCATGTATGTGACATGACTGGAGGTCATATTGTAGTAACATATTTCCTAATATGGAAGTGACTCTAGTCGCACAAGTGCGTCGTCAAAAATGGCTGTACAAGCGAAAAACGCATGGGATATAATAAAAGAAACGAAAAAAGAAAAGAAGAAAAAAAACGACCACAAAACTCTGATTTCATTTTTGACGATGAAAGGTTAGACTCGCATGCGTGGTACTCTAATGGATAATCTGCTTTCACGCACACAGGTCTTATTCAAATGATGTGGAGGTGGAAGAGAGCGAGCGGAAGACCTACAGCGTCTATATTAATCTCATCTTCATTCTGCTTTACTTGCGAACAAAGAAAAAAAAATAGCCTTACAAAATCGCCATGTTGCCTACGCATGCGTGTCTGTCACAAATAATTTTGAAGAGATAAGTTGCTTTTATTAAATACTCCAGAGACAACGTACCGTGGGAGGAAAGCTACAGTAGAATCCATATCTTATAATTCCAGATGTAGGAAATTCAAATCTACGATTAAGTTTAAGGGGAGAGGATAGTTGAATATGATGAAGAATTACGTTCCAATTGCAGTTTACAAGAGGAAAAACCAGGTATTCAATTGAATATGCAATTTAGAAAAGAGCACATGTCGAATATTTTTGGCTTGTCGGTTTTTTTCACTGATATACAGGGTGTTTCCGAGGTGGTGTTACAGACTTTCAGGGATGATGGCGAAGAGCACATGTATCAATTTGAGATAAGGAACCCTGGTCCGGAAATGACCGAGTCGAAAGTTACAAGCAAAAAAATAGTTGTGTGGAAATGAAATAATTTTATTCCTCTGTACACCTTATTTACGTGTATTTATCTGTACATCTTACACATACTGTATCCATCTGACGTTGTTTACGTTGTCTACTTACAGTATTCCATTCAGTGCGCTGTCTGAGGGATGGCGACAGGAAACTACACTAAAGCAATGCAGGTAGCGCAATGTGTAACGGACATGGTCGGTCCTGATATGCACGTCTGTAGACAGCAGTGTATGTGTACAAGTTGCAGTGTCCAGTCGATCAGTCCTAGTGAAATGGAGGAGTACACGAGAGCGGAATATGCTGACCTGATTTTCGAATACGGATTAGCCAATGGGAAGAATAGACAAGCTCACAGATTGTATCGGGCCAAGTACCCAAGTAGGAGACATCCGGCCCATATAATTTTTCCACGACTGTTCCAAAAGTTAAGGGAAGGAGGGCACGTGGTGCCAAATTACAATTACATTTCCACACAATTATTTTTGCTTATAACTTTCGACTCAGTCATTTCCGGACTATGGTTCTTTATCTCAAATTGATACATGTGCCCTTCGCCATCATCCCTGAAAGTTTGTAACACCACCTCGGAAACACCCTGTATACTTCACTCTAATTACGTATATACATCGTTTTGTGCATCAGTATACGCCGATGTCAGAAATGCTGTTCAATAATAATTGCGAAAAAGGCACAATATATCAATCTCATTAGCTCAAGTGCAGCGAGTAAATTTGACATAATACAAGTAAAAACAGAAGAGATAATCGACTACAAAATATGGTCTCACCTCAGCTTTAAAGTAAAACCTCTTTCTGTGAGAAGCTATGGAAAACAAGTACCAAAGAACCAGAAAGTAACATTTCAGTTAATCTTGTTATGAATTTGTATTTACTCCAGAAAAACCAGGTGAAATGATTGCAAAATATGACATAGATAATGATATTACTCCAGAAATGTTGTCTTTCAAGGTTGTTGCGCTCCACTACCTAACACCACAGATTATCCATCTTACAACGGCAAAGTACCGATTAACCAACTAGAAATAGCAGACACTGCAAAAGTGGAAAAGTACATACCTTCAGAATTCAAAGAGTTTTACCAGGATATATTGCAGTGGCCATCAACGGCGGCAGATTGACTTTTGTATACAAGTATTACTTGAAACATTTATTGTCATCTAATATTTGTCAATCAATACATTTGTATAATTTCGAGGGAAAAATTGTTCCGGGGCCGGGTATCGAACCCGAGACCTTTGTTTAAACGTACCAACGCTCTATCAACTGAGCTACCTGGTAACTCTATCAGACACCGATCCAATTTTTCCCTCTACATCCCCAGACCTCAAAGTGGGCTGACAATCGTCAAGCAACCAACATTGAGTGCATACTAACTCTGTGTGACTTAAATTGTGGTTTTCTGTTAACGAACAGTGACGTGTATTATGCAAATCAAGCTTTCAGGTATAACTTCCTGTAAAGTTGATTCGAATAATTTTGAGGGAAAAATTGTTCCGCATTGGTACGTTTAACCAAAGGTCCCGGGTTCGATACCCGGCCCGGAACAATTTTTCCCTCGAAATTATTCAAATCAACTTTACAGGGAGTTGTACCTGAAAGCTTGATTTGCAGAATACATTTGTTTTTTATATTATACTTGTTTTATTGTTTTAACCATTTTTGTTTTTTAATTTTTGCTTATTTATAAAAACAATGTCCGTGCTAAGTTGTTCATTCATTCATTCTTCATTCATTCATTCATTCATTCATTCATTCAGTGTTCTGCCCAAGGGCAGGTCTTTCACTGCAAACTCAACATTCTCCAATCTTTCCTATTTTCTGTCTTCCTCTTAGCCTCCGCATATGCTCCATGTATCTTAATGTCGTCTATAATCTAATATCTTCTTCTGCCTCGAACTCTTACCTCGTTCACCGCTTTACATATATATATATATATATATATATATATATATATATATATATATATATATTGACAACTGCAAACATTAATGTTCTATATGAAATTTGAACACACGAATACGGCTCCCACACACAGCGTCAAAACTGCACCGTAACCGCTGCGTACGCCGCAGCCAGTATCATCAAATGAGAGTAGAAAGACAAGAGCGAGTTTGATCTCCTTTATACGCAACAAACAAACGCAACGTTCTGACGCAATCCAATTACTGAAATGTTTGCAGACCTGAAGCTACGTTTTAAACTGATAGTTTAATATTTGTGTTTTTAAATAGCGTTGACAAAAACATAAGAATAAATAAATACATGACTGTATGAGCGAATATACACGGAAAACCATGTGGGCCGTATTCTCTTTCTACTGAATGGCATGTCAATTTCAACATTTCATTTCAAACTTTCAATGAATAATACACCAATTATAAGTGGTACCGGTAATTGTGATCTAATTCTAGATGGTAACTGTGGTATAATTCTAAGTGGTAACTGTGGTTTAATTCTAGGTGACAATTGTCGTCAAATTCTAGGTGGTAACTGCGGTCTAATTCTACAACGTCAAAAAAAAACACACACACACATAGGACTATACAAGAAGTACATTCAAGTGTGACTATCATGCATTTATTTTTTTACCTATACGTTCAATTACTGAACATTATACAACGTATAATGCAGCTGTTATCTATTGAAAATTTATACGTTATAGGCATCTATTTTTAGATGGCACTGTAGGAATTCGACGGCAGGCGCTTTTCGAAGTCTGAATGGAGTGTTCAATTTTTCTAAAAAAAAGTTCAACTGTTCTTCAACTTATAATGAAAAATTTAAATCACTTGTTTCCATTTACGCTCATGAATTTAAGTCCTAGCATCAGTTGCAGCTCTGGAGTCACAGAAGGTAACAGCTTTGTGAAAAAAGTTAAGCAAACTGTTAAACTGTCCATATGAAACTTCCATGACTTCAATTTCTCCTTCGAAATTGATATCATACGGCCTAAGTTTGGTAAATATTAGGCCTAGTGCTTCACACATTTTCTGCTTTGTCGTTTCGCCAGTCTTGCAATCAAGGAACTACTATAAAATAAAATAAACAGTAGCCTAATTGAATTGGAAGGAATCAGATTAAATTTCTATTTCCCATCGTATTGAATTATTAATGCAGAAATTTGAATAAGAAGATATTTTGATCTATTGCATTGTACTAATGGTGTCGTTCTCATGTTGTAACGATAACTAAGTACAATAAGTCCACTGTAATGGGTCTATGTCAGTACAGTTTTATGTTATGAAGAATGGTTTCCCTAGCAACAAGTTTCTGTGTGGGAATTCTAACTTTCAAGGCCTAACGACAATAGCTGTAAATACAACTACGTAAAAACATAATTGTGCAAAAAAGTTATTTTGTGCTACATCATGCATAGGTAGCCATTATTTTATAAAACTTCAGTCTAGTTTCCTTTCTTGCTTTACTTTTCAAAGTTCGATGGGTGGTACCACACATCATTTGGAATTTTGATAACTTTTTACTTGTCTTGTTTTGTATCATTATTCATATTTAATCCGGTACCTAGGTAGTTTCTTATCTATTCAGCAGGTGTGTCATCAAGTACAAATTCTAGTTTATACACATATTACACAGTGAAAACCCCTCCCAAAAACTTCGCATCATAATTTATTGTTCCGTAACAACGCTTAGAGCAATTCTGGACATCAAAATACTGACAAAGGGTAATCATCCATACTCTAAACAAGTTTCGAACCCATGGCCATGGTCCTCAGACGACTTTAGGGATGCACCATCCGGTTTGCGTACGCCCTGGCCGGTAATAAAATAACGAACCGTATAAATAATTCATAATTCCGTGTTCATATCCGACCGGTTATTCCTTATCAACATCTGTCAGTGCAGGACGGTGCCGGAAGTAAGGATTTTCGTTTCTAGTTGCTTTTGTGAGGATTGTCTGCATGGCATCCCAATACATGCACCGTAATCCTGCATTTCGCTTGCTGTGAAGGATCAGCAAGAGACACTGCACAACGAGACTCGCTGAGCCATGGAACCATGATTTAAGGGGAAGCTCTCGCAGTGGCCAACTTGCAATAGAGAGATCCATTTAATTTACCAACAGAAACTATAAGCATCATCACACCATTATTATTATTATTATTATTATTATTATTATTATTATTATCATCATCATCATCATCATTGCTTACTCTTATTCATTCATGCACTCATTGCCTCGACGACTGTGACATTGCCAAATTTAAAATTGGCTATTAAATCAATGAATGCATGCATGCATGCATGAATGAATGAATGAAAGAAGGAACGAACGAACGAAAAAACGAACAACCGAACGATTGAATTAAAGAAAGTATAAATAAATGAATGAATGAACGAAAGAATGAAGAAACGAACGAATGAATGAATGAATCAATCAATCAATCAATCAACCAATCAATGAACGGAGGAAGGAAAGAGCGAACGAAAGAATGAATGAATGAATGAATGCATGAATGAATGAATGAATGCATGATTGAATGAATGAATGAATGAATGAATACATGAATGAATGAATGAATGAAAGAAGGAACGAACGAACGAAAAAACGAACAATCGAACGATTGAATTAAAGAAAGTATAAATAAATGAATGAATGAACGAAAGAATGAAGAAACGAACGAATGAATGAATCAATCAATCAATCAATCAATCAACCAATCAATGAACGGAGGAAGGAAAGAGCGAACGAAAGAATGAATGAATGAATGAATGAATGCATGAATGAATGAATGAATGCATGATTGAATGAATGAATGAATGAATGAATGAATGAATGAATGAATGAATGAATGAATGAATGAATGAATGAATGAAAGAAGGAACGAACGAACGAAAAAACGAACAACCGAACGATTGAATTAAAGAAAGTATAAATAAATGAATGAATGAACGAAAGAATGAAGAAACGAACGAATGAATCAATCAATCAATCGATCAACCAATCAATGAACGAAGGAAGGAAAGAGCGAACGAATGAATGAATGAATGAATGAATGAATGAATGAATGAATGAATGAATGAATGAATGAATGAATGAATGAATGAATGCATGAAAGAACGAACGAACGAACGAATGAAGGGACAGCTCGGTTTAGGGTCTCAAATTGTGAGCAAATTCTAGTAAGTTACTATTCATAAAAATGGATAGGAACCGTGGTTCCAAGATTAACGTTGAATAGCGTTAAATGCACCTCTCACTAAGGTTCTGGATGCTACATCTATTATCGGGCAGTACATCTCAGTTGACGAAATGTGTCAGAGGAAGAAGAATAGCCATACATCTCAAGTCTGATTAGTGAACTACGTTACTAGTCAGCGATGTAGCCTATGCAATGGGGGGGGGGGGAAGGAACTGACCACCTAATCCATTACCTTCTGGCTTAGTTTCCCCATGAATTTTTAAGTAAGTTATTTTACGACGCTTTATTAACATCTTAGGTTACTAAGCGTCTGAATGAGATGGAGGTGATAATGCCGGTGAAATGAGTCCGGGGTCCAGCACCGATAGTTACCCAGCATTTGCTCATATTGGGTTAAGGGAAAACCCCGGGAAAACCTCAACCAGATAACTTGCCCCGACCGGGATTCGAGCCCGGGCCACCTGGTTTCGCGGCCAGACGCGCTAACCGTTACTCCATAGATGTGGACTTCCTCATGAATTGTGCCTTATTGGTATCACTTATGAGGTTGCAACCAGTATTCGGACTTCTTACTGAATATACATATAGACCTATACAAAGTTAAATGCTAGTTACTGTATAAAATAATTTTGTGCGAGATCGTGCGTATTTGCTTGGTTTCCGCACAAAACCAATCCGCGGTAAGTCTAAAATTCCACATTCAGTATTCCCAACCTAACACACATAACAATTTCCCTCTTCTTACCGCTTAAGTGACATATTGATTTTACTGCTTTAGGCTTCTAACATATTATTTTTAGAGGCGTTTAACATAGTAATAATTATAAATTGGAAACTTACCACTGCAATTTCACCTAAATTGCACTGTTAATTATTGTTTTTAAATAATATCAAAAATTAAGTAAACTCTACAACTCCACTAAAGTTACTGCATTCGTGATGCAAGTAACATAAAGGAAGCCATGAAAAAATCAACAAGATTCCAGATGCCGATGTTATTACTGCAATATGTTATATAAATAATATTGTAAAATATTAAAATGAAAAATAAATCATTACATAACATTACCTTTTGTTTTAAATTCGCATTTATGGACTGGGGGAAAAAAAGACAGACGTATATCACGGCTTGCTGGAGTATAGTAAACACAGAAAACATTTTAAAGCAACAATGTCGAAGATAGATATTTTTGTTTTACAAATTTGCCGTCATTGAACAGAAACCAAGATGAGATTTCATTGCAACTAATTAGAAATCCTCTTTCAGGTATGTAATAAACGATCTTCGCACAAAATAATGTATGATACACGAGCGGTATGTTTTCTTTCAATTCTCGGAAATTAAAAAACTCAACTAGTTTTGCTTTTTCAAACTTTTCCTCGAACATGAAAACTTCAACATACTGCTCTTGTACCGCATATTACTATTACCTTGGCACTGAAATTAAATCTTTATTGAAACAATGCTATAATATGTCGTCGATTTACAAAAGGGGACAAGTGTAAAATAACAGTGTTGGGAAATCGCAAAAAAAAAAATAATAATAACAGACTTAAAAAATTAAAATGTTCATGGATCCTGAACGTATGTACCCATAGTGATCTAATTATAAAAAAAATATGTGAATATTTTAATTTGTTAACTTAGTTATAGTTTTTGCGATTTCCAAACCCTTTGTTATTTTGGACATGTCCTTTTGCAAATTGATGCCAGATTTATAATGTTGATACGTTTATCTGTGTGTGACGTCACACACTTGCAGTCGTTAGGGTTACTGCGTCATGCTCTCAACATAGCAGTTACGTAAGCCAAACAAAAATGGTCCTAACTCCAAAACCGTAAGAGATGGATCAAACGGTTTGCATTTTAGAAACGGTCGTATTAGTTATTTCACTCGCAACATGTCCTGAGTCTCGTTTCATAGTTCAGCCGTAGTAAGCAGTTGGAACTCTGTAAAATTAGGAAAAGTATTATCTACGTGTTTCTTATTATTGTTTAAACAATATAGGCCTATAATTTTACTTTTTGCAATAAAAATAAACATCATTTTTGGATAGATCAGTCTTATCCTTTCATTTAGATATGACATGTTTTATAAACCGCTCCAAAATTCTGATAGTATTTAATAATAATTGTGCATAAACTTACTATGGGTGTATTCACCTGAAATAGAAGATTCCGTTATATTTGTATTTATTTTGCTAATAATTGTAATATAAAATATAATATAAACAGATAAAACTTTAGCTCACCCCTGAAAGACTAGAATTCGTGCTCAGGGGCGGATTCCTGAATTTAAATTAAAAAGTATATAATACAATTTTTCTTATGTCTACTACACAATAAGAATATAGAAATCTAAATTTACAATTTTTCATTATTTATAAAATCCATACATAACTTTTTAAATTTCATACTATAACTGACAAGATTAGAATATTCAAATATAAATTTGTTACATATTCTTGGGCCTAAATTACTACTATGATTACTACTGTAGCAGTATTGCATTTTGGTTCAAACAATCTTAAAGAATTTATATCTTTTGTTCCATAACTATGAGAATACAGTTCAAAATTATTTCGATTTTTATGTACAAATTTTATTAATACAATATAATAAATTTGACTTATTTTAATAATATTAATGTCTAAAAGCAATTTTTGAGATGGAAAATCGATAGGATTATGAAGACATATTTTAATTATTTTCTTTTGTAATAAATAAAGTGGATTAAAATTGGTATTAAATAAGCTACCCCATCCTACAATTCCATGCATAATTACCGATTGAAATAAAGTTAATTATATTGCGCGTAATAAAGTTATTGACAAATAAGTCCTCAATAAAACAAACTAATATATTACGAAAATGATCATTATTATTATTTCAATACGCTGCAAAAAATTGTTGAATACAGTTGTAGAGGAATGTATCGTGGCCTGCTTGAATTATTTATTAACGCTACTACTCTCTGAATTTCCGGATGCTCGTATATAAATTACTGTGGGCGTCCGTAACTCAATAGGTTATATAAAATAAAAAGCACCAAATGCGAGAACCTCTCCCAGCGCCGCAGTCACGAGAGCAAGGGCTTGCGTGACTTCCGATTGTAAAAATGGTGCAGTTTACTTTGGAGCCGACAGCTTCCTCATGCCGTGAAGCTCGAAAGAGGTCATCACTTGCAGTTGCGGTTGTACAGTGTAGGAAGTGAGTAGTAGGCTACAGCTAGGATCAAAATTCAGGTTTCTTGTGTTATGCATGGTTTAAATATGTATCAAATCTCCTGCAGTTTTGTCAAACCTTTTGCCAAGGCAGTGCACGAATTTTTCATCAATTCCATGTCCAAAATAGATGTCCAAAACAGTGTGAATTTCTCGTCACTATCACGAAAATATTCGGAAAAGTAACTTACATGAATTTGTCCTCAATATCATAACAACAAATGTTCGGATTAGTATAAAATGTCTCATCAATATCAATACCAAAACGAATATTCAGAACAGTTTATGAATTTGTCGTTAATATGACAAAAATAAATGCTGAGAATAATATATGAATTTTCCACCAATATCACGACCAAAAAAACTACTTAGAACAGCGTAAGAATTAGCCCTTAATATCTTGTCCAAGACAAATATTTAAAAAGTATGAATTTGTCATCAATATAAGAAAACAAATATTCAGAAGAGTATCAATTCGTCATCAATAGCACGATCAAAACAAATGTTCACAACAATGCATGAATTTGTCATCAATATCACGGCCAAAGAAATAGAGGACAGTGTAAGAATTCATCAATATTATGATCAAAACAAATTTTCAGAACCGAGTACGAATTTACCATCAATATCATAATAAATAATGTTCAGAATAGTGTATGAATTCATCAATATCACGACTAAAACAAACATTCAAAACAGAGTACGAATTTTCCACCAATAACATGACCAAAAAATATTCAGAACAGTTTATGAATTCGTCATCAATATCATGACCAAATATTCATAACAGTGCATGAATTTGTCACCAAATGGCGAGAAAGCCTAAGCAAAGTAATCTTTCTCCAACATTGCAACACTTGTGGATTTGAACATTTGTGCAATCCGTCATATTCACCAGATTTGTCTCCATCAAGCTGTTCCCAGACCTCAAAGGAAATTTGAAAAAAAAAAAAAAAGGTAAATCGAGAGTGAGAATAATTTTATGGAAGCAGTGAATGACAGGTTTCAGGTAAACACTTTTGAATTTTGAGGGGAATAAAATCAGCTTCTCGAATGTGACAATAAATGTATTCAGAGAAGATTGTGTTCAAAAAATAAATACGCCTCAATCAATGGACTAAGAACTTGATCAGCCTCCCTTAAATAAACCCAACGTAATAAAACCAATTGTTTATTCCTATACCTCAATTGGCAAAGGTAGGAATGCTAGTTTCTTCTAATTAATCATGAAGTTTAAACTGGGTCAGTAAAGGCGATTTCATATTAAATATAGTACTTCGATTTAATACAGATTTATTTGAATGCGCAAGTTGCCTAACCCCCACTTATTTGGGTCACTATATATTTCATACCATCCAATAAAGCGCCATCTGAGAGGTTGTGTAAAATATTTCTGGAGAAAGAGTTACTCTTCCTCCCAGAGACAAGAATTCCATATTTACATATCCTTCTGCCCGGCCATAAAATAGGTTTTATAACCAGACATGAATAATATAAAAGCCGCTATTTCTAACAGGCAAAGAAATCCGTGAGCATGCAACGTGGGGGAGATGTGGGCAAGCTACTGTGCCGCGACACAATTTCGCCTCTCACAATGGCATTAAACTATTAGAGGAACAGTTCCAGACGCTCGGATACTGAGGCGAAACCTCAAATTTACGCTGCTGTCCAAGAATTTCTTCTGTCAAAGATAGATAAGTCGCATCTGTAGCTCAGCGTGGCGCTTTGGTCTTCCGTCCAGGTGGCCCATTCTCGATTTCGGGCCCAATATTAGTAGTGATAGTATTTGTAAGACAAATTAGACATTGTAGCGGGTACTCTCGTAGTTGTCAGTTGGTTGCAGGATGAAAATACAGTTTATTTAGTGTATTTCCTCAAATTTATTTAAATGTATTTAGTAAATTAAATGTTCAAAATGTACTTCATTGTTGGGTAGACAGTAATACGGCCTGTTTCGGAACTCCTCTACCTACATAGCATTGTCATATTATCAAAACCATGCATAAGTAACTAGATAGTGATGTATGCAATGGACGGAAAAGGAACTGGCCATCCTACTCCATTATCTTCTGGTTCACTTGCCTCATGAATGATGTCTTATTGGTATCACTGTCTTCGGACAGTAAAGTTGACTAAACAACAAGGTAACTGATTAAAAATAATATTGCTATTTGTTACTCTTTAGTTTCATTTAACCTACATGTTTTAGGGGAGAGTAGGGTAGTATCGGACATTGAGTAGTATCGGACAGTGCGTTTCTTTCATCTACCACCATATGGTAGTACCTGAATGACATGGTTACGTTTCTCTATGCGACATCACAGAAACGTAACCATGTCAATCAGGTACTATCATCGTGTGGTAGATGAAAGAAACTCAATGTCCGATATTACCCGATGTCCGATACTACCCGACTCTCCCCTATATCTTGTATATATATATATATATATATATATATGTTTTTTTTTTTCATTTTTAATTTTTATTTCTATCTGTATAGGGGGCCGCTAGGGGGGATACTGGGTTTGAACCCCCATTCAACTTTTATTTTTAATTACATATTTAGATTTGAATATATTTTTTTTCACAATCGTTTTTCCTTCTCTAATTTTTCACTGTCAGAGTAACAAAATGTACATCGACATAAGGCATAGTCCTCCTACCCCTCCTTCAATACAATCCCTGTGTTTGGTGCTGCAGCACGTTCGAATTATAACAATGCTATCTTTATTATGGAGAGACCTACCGCCTAGTACCGACCTGGTAACAAAATCAAGCCAACACTGATGAAATTTTACTTGTCAAACATTGAAAAGTTGTTTTGACAGGTCTGCAGTGCATATGTTAAATTTTGTGCATTGTCGACTTTAAACTCATTTTAAGAGAGGTATTCACCCATCCGTTAGTCTGAGTTCTGACTTCATTGTGAAACGTTCGTTTAACGTTTTGTGCATTTGACAGTTCATATTTTTTTAATAATAGTAGTAGTAATAATAATATTACACAAAATTTAAAATACCGACAATGTAATTTGTAAACAATTTTAATATTATGCCCCTTGACAAAAATCTGCGTACACCACTACAGTATATCCGTATCTTATATATGCATCGCAGGCGTAGTGATAGAATCCCAAAAGTCATGCTCCAATATCGTCCAAACGGGAAGAGATTTCTCGGTCGTTCAAAGAAGCGCTGGATTGAAAATTCAACTGTGAGATCGTAACAGGCCATATGGCCTAATACTTGAGGGGAAGAAGAAGAAGATATTTATATCTGTATTAATCTCTTTCTCCATTTCTTCATTTTTATACCATAGTAAAAATAATTTTGTACTGTATATAATAATTGAGGTTTTGCGCTGTTATGGAGAAATAAATAGCCTCACTGAATTCTCATCTTCCACATTTATTTTAAAAAACCAATATCAAAACTACGACTACTGACATTGTAAGAGTCCATATCTGTGGAATAACGGCTAGCGCGCCTGGTCGCGAAACCAGGTGTCCCAGATTCGAATCCCGGTCGGGGCAAGTTACGTGGTTGAGGTTTTTTCCGGGGGTTTCCCACAACCCAATATGAGCAAATGCTGGTTAACTATCGATGCTGGACCCCGGACTCATTTCACCGGTATTATCACCTTCATATCATTCAGACGCTAAATAAACTAATATGTTGATAAAGCGTCGTAAAATAACCTACTAAAATAAAAAAAACTGACACTGGAAGATGAAACATGCGATCCAGTAAATTATAACTTAAAAAATGACGGTTTATATTCCTGGCGTAATAATTAACATCAAAATTACGTCCGACATTCTCGAAACTGACACCCCTAATGTAATAAGTTAATAAAGCTTTGTAATATGGATGTTTCTGTGACGTCAGAGCGTACCGAAGGAGATGAGCGGGTTCATCAGCGCTCGCGGATAATGACATTAATTCTGCGGCTTCGTTTCGTTCCTTGGTGTGCCAGGGAAGGTTTCGTGAACATGTGGGCCTTCGTGCCTTTGTAGTTTTACCTGGTGGCGCCCACTGCTCCGGGTTTAAATACCTCACGAACTTCGGGCCTTACGGATAGCTACATTGGAGGGTTTCATGTAACACCCCGACACGAACACATTTACTTGGGCATCGGGTTGAGTCTAAAACGGGCGTCTGCACTGTGATGCTGGTAGCATGTGGGAAGTTCTCGAAAGAAAGTTGTTATGGTGCTAGATTAAAGAGTTTCCTGCAAAGTGCAATAAATATTCTCTTTTCTTTTCCAAGGATATTTCTGGCGCACGGTTAGATGAAACTACAATGTTGGTTTTCTATCTAGAAACCCGGGATTAAATATCAGCTACTACAATGGAATTTAGGACAGATAAAGACCGTGTTAGAAAAGATTTTCTTTGTATACTACCCTTTTATTTCCAATATTCCATTAATTCTGCATCGTACAAAGCAACATAAAAATACTGATACAGTAGAACCCCGTTTTTCCGTCACCCATTAACCGACTGGTGGATTATCCGACCGTCTTTCTCTCTATCGCTGGTTTTTATTTTTGCTGCAAAAAAATATGAAGTACTGTACTACTGTACATCACATTAGTGCAATTTTTTATTAGCTGTTTTTTTTTTTACAAATTTTTACCCTTGGACAGTGGTCTATTCTTGAATGATCGTAGCATCTAATTTCTATGCAAATTGTCTTCCACGGGTGTCAAAAGTAAACGTCATCGGCTTAGACTGTAAACCTGCTTACCGCCAAAAAGAAAATTTTACAAGGGAAGTAAAAAACTAAGTGTAAATTAACTCTGAAACTTTATGACCAAATCCAAAGTTCAGGTGGCATTTCTACCTATACTCTGGATTTGGTACTAAGGTTTCTGAGTTAATTTAAACTCAGTTTTTTGCTTCCTTTGTAATTTTTTTTGTGGCGGTTAGTAGGTTTACACTCTAAGCCGATGACGTGTTATGCTACGGAAAAAAGTGCAAGTAATTGAGTGATTTGGGAAAAGAGAAACTATGGTTCATCTCGCTTCAAAATACGAGATAAGAATTACAACTGTGCGCAATTTAATAAAAACAAATGTAAAGTGTATAAAGTACAGTATGTAAATCTACAACATGAGACCTCTACTATTCCTATCTTTCCACAGACAGCCGTCATAAGGAGTTTCCTTGGCCATTAAAAACCCGTAACTGAAAATAAGACTTAAATTAGTTAACTTCTGATCCACTACCTATGTAGCTTGTTTTTTTTTTAATTTAAATATACAGAATAAAGAATATAATTACAAAACAAACAAGAGAAATAGAAATAAAATAATACAAGCAATATAAAAAGAAGATACAGTAGTATTAACAAAATTTGAGACCGAATGAGCAGCGCTCGTGCTTGGTCGCAGTTCAGATATAATATTAAAATAAATAATAATAATAATAATAATAATAATAATAATAATAATAAATAAGTAAAATAAAATAGGAACTAAAATATAATTACAGCGGCAATGGAATTATATAATATAATATTAACACTAGAGAAGAATAATATCGCACGTGAAAAGTAGGATTAATATATATTTCAAAATTATAGAATACAAATATAATATAGGTTGATTAATTCATACACATAGGCTATAAATTTATTTAATCAAATTGAAGATATTAACACGTTTCTAATTTTCTTGTTATATGTTAGTGGGTTACATGTTAGAAGTTCTGGGTGTAATTTAGTTAAAGCATTGTACAACCGAGGGCCAAAATTTATGCTATGCTTTAGACCAGCAGATGTAAGACATTTAGGTTCTACTAATGTTGAATTAATATTTCGTCTTGTGTCATAATTGTGTGTCTGTAATACAAACTTACTACGATTTTTATGATAAAATTTTAACAGCGTATACTTATAAATTTGTTCAATATTAAATACATTAAATTCAGAATAAATTAATTTAGTTGGATAATCGAAACGTTTCTTCAAACAAATTTTAATTATTCGTTTTTGTAGTAAATTTAACGGACTAAGATTAATTTTTGTACTTCCACCCCAAACAATTATACCACATTGAATGATAGACTGAATAATGGCCAAATAAACATTTCGTAGAACTCTAATAGGTAAGTAGCATCGAAGATTAACGAACAAAAAATCACGGAGGAAGTTACGAAATTCTATTATGCACTTAATTTATGAAAACCTTTCATGGTACTGATTATCCGACTTTTTCGATTAACAGTTCACTCTACCCCCTTCATTACCACGGATAATAGAGGTTCTACTGTATTCCGATTATGACATAACCATGAATCTACGAAGTATTTATCGCTATATTTATTATAGGCCTGGCTGTTATGATAACCTCGTTACTAAAAAAATGTAAGAATTGGCGTACAATAGATTATTATTAATTGAAAATAACAAAGTTCCTTCACAATTTAATTTTGAAAAATTGATTTTAAATGACGTTCGATTATATTTATAGCTCATGCTTTGGTTATAAAGTTTGTTTTATTGGTTTCGTTGAAGCAAATAATAGTTATGACTAGATATAGGTAGGGAATCATCGAAGGAGGAAAGCTCGATCCGGTGCTGTGGATTGAATTCGGCGTAGCTCAGTGGTTAGAGCGCTTAGAACATAGAATCAAGGACCCGGGTTCGATACCCGGCGCCGGAGCGAATTTTTCTCTTAAAATATTAAGTAGATATAAGTATACTTTGGATATTATAGCATGTCCTGGAACTTAACATCTCCAATGTTGCAGAACTACTTACTTAGTACATGCTACATACAGGTATGACCAGAGAAGATGCCTACTCAACAGAGGCTGACTACTCCAAATAAATGAGCAACGTTAATTCTCCGGTATTATTTAAACAGGATGTTCTGAAAAAAAAAAAAAAGGTTCCAATATTTAGAGAGGCGATAATATGCATCAAAACAAGAAATAAAAGTCCTACAGACATGGGTCATAAAATGAATATCTTCTGAGAAATAAGCAAATGCGTACAATCACTGTAAGAGCAGCATATCTTCCACTGTGAGCTCTTTGGTAAAAGGAAACAGAATGCAACCGTTTACCGCTACGTATTGCACAGCACATCTTTTTCATTGTATCTTTGGACGCTTAACCCTTAAATTCGCAAAGTATCCTACAGGATACAACAGGTTAATAGGCTATATGCTATAATTTTAATAGAACAATAGAAAAAAATTGGTAGGAAAATTAAAATTTCGCAATACTATAATAAAAATAATAATAATAGTAAACTGCCCTCCATTGAGGGTAGCCCTTATGGACTCAGTATATCCTCAAAAAAATTATTATACATATGTGAACATACATATTAAATTTTAAAGAAGGGAAACAAAGAAAAGGGTGTGAAAAATTACAATTGCTATTAATGTGGCACCATGTGATTAATTAGGATTTGGCAGGATTTTTTTAACACAATTATCACAATGTCATCCCTCAGAGATGTTGGCAGAGCAAACTGCCGTCGAAATTCTTCGAAAAAAGCTGGTATAGTCCCTCGAGCACCTATGAGCAAGCCAAATACCTCAACGTGAATTAAGGCATATTTCAGCTTGAAATAGTTGACTGTAGGCTCGTAGATCGACTTCTTCTCAAGATGGACGTCGGCTGACTGATGACATTCTACTTCGAAACGTATCGTGGGGTCCACAATGATGCCCTGTTTAGTGTCAGCATTGTACGCTAAAATATCTAATCGTCTCGTTGACCCATTTTCAGCTAGACAGGAAATTTCTTCTTCTACTATCCAGCCCTTATTCTTAATGCGGCAGCAATTTTGGATCTTACAAGATGATGTCTAAAGTTCCTCAACAGCAATCCCTGTTCACAGAATCCCAAGACGTGTGCTAAAGTTTCAATCTCCGGGCAGCCATGTCTGCACCGGGTACCGTCGAGAGATCTGCCGGGAACGGAACGAACAGCTGCTAAATTTGCTGACATTTTCAGGCTAGATATCCATTCACTAGTCGAAAGTCCTTTCTTGTTTGCAATCCAACTGTTGGCGACTGTTACTTCGCTATACATCTCAACATCTTTTCCCCGTCCTGAAAGGGTCTTCCATGATTCATATTCACAACCTCTCAATTCTTCTCGAAAATTTCGAATTGTAGCTTTAGTAAAGTCTTCGGGAAAAGAAAGGCGGAGGGAATCACACGACGATTTGAGTTCGACATCTGTTTCATCATGTTAACATATAAAATATAGACATTGCGATAGTTGTTTTCTTTACAGTCCGACACGGTTTAATAAACTAGTGTGAGAAATGAAGTTTTGCCGATTTAAGGGTTAAGCAGGCGGCAGTGTGTTAGAATATTACTGTACTATCAGATAAGTTAGTTTCGTATCTGATGAATAGGAGCATGTTACCATCACTGTAAGAGTGGTTTATCTTTTACGTATTGAGAGGTCTTGGGCAAGAAACAAAACATGCTCGATTACGAAGCCCACATGCCTCGACAGAGAGGAACGATTATCCAAGAAGAACGAGGGTAACGTGTGGTCAGCACGATGATACCCCCCGCCGTTATAGATGGTTTTCGAAACCGGATTTCGCAACCTATCACAGCTTCCTAAATGCATCAAGATGCTGAGTGAGCATAGCTCCCATACACTGCACTGGCAAAAACTCACGAGAAAATTCCTTCCCAGCAAGACTCGAACCAGCCTGCCTTCCGTAACGCGAGTCTAGGCATGATCCATTAGACCACGATGCTACGGCGCTGAAGTTTCGTATTAGTACTTACGAAAATTTTAAGTTATCTTTCATTAGAATGATTTTGGACAAATCAGCAGGCACTAACCATTCAAATAACAAAGTTTTTTTTTTGCAGTAAATTGAGATAGGCGTCTCCCTCATTAACTTTTCACACAATTAATTCAGCTTGGATTTCCGTTAATTACTGTTTAATAATTAGTGCGTAAATATGTAATAAGAAAATATGTGGGATTTGTGTTCCGTTATTAATTTAACGAACCCTGTCAATTACAGCTCTCTGCATAGTTACATGAAATTTGATGTTACCTCGTAATCCAACGTGTTTAATTGCAAGTGGGATACCAATAACATATTGAATTGAAAGCAAATTAATTGTTCCATAACACTTTTTGTATTAAATGCCAAAAGGACAGCAATCAGTAAATTCCAGGTTATCTGCTGGGCAATTTTCGTAATCACGGGAGAGAAAAAATTCGAACAAAATTGACAGTGAAACCTTGGTTACATAGAATTTCACGTAAATAAATACAACATCTATTAAAATTACTTTTTAGGCACAGTAACTCATCGATATAGAAGTCCACACCTGTGAAGTAACGGTCAGCGCGTCTGGCTGCGAAACCAGGTGGCCCGGGTTCGAATCCCGGTAGGGGCAAGTTACCTGGTTGAGGTCTTTTCCGGGGTTTTCCCTCAACCCAATACGAGCAAATGCTGGGTAACTTTCGGTGCTGGACCCCGGACTCATTTCACGGCATTATCACCTTCATATCATTCAGACGCTAAATAACCTAGATGTTGATATACTTACTTACTGGCTTTTAAGGAACCCGTAGGTTCATTGCCGCCCTCACATAAGCCCGCCATTGGTCCCTATCCTGAGCAAGATATAGATGTTGATATAGCGTCGTAAAATAACCCAATAAAATAAATAAATCGATATATATGTATTTATGTCAAAAAGAGTTTATAAATTGTTTCAGATGTTTAATTATCACATTTTCAATCGCAATTGCCAAAATACAACTTATCAAATAAAAAATGAAACGAGACGGACCGCGTAGAAAACCACAAGACACATTCGATACACAATGGAGCTCACATATTCAGTTTTCTTAGCCCCAAATTGTTTTGCAAGGACTCGTTTTCGCGTGTCTTTCAAACGTTTCTCCTCCCATTTCCCGATCTACAATGACAACGTAGGAAATTGAGACAACTCATCATACCCGTAGTTTCTCTTGTTTACCCTAATGCACTAAGACAAACGATGGAATTAGCCCTAAAAGAAACAAACCACGGACCTATATCTCCCTCCCCAAACAAATTTCGAAATTCTTTCAAATTAACCCCCTTTGAATCCGAGCCTTGGCTTTCGCACATTCCCTTCGGTGCTCTGGGGTGAATTTACTAGGATAATCCAGCAGATTTTCCATGTCTCTTCAATGGGTTGACCTTCTTCAGTTACTAAATTTACGACTTTTAATTCATCCAACTGCATTTCTTTCAATTACTCTGATTCTTTTAGCACGATGCCATCCATGATTGATTGATTACAATGCAGACCGAGAAAAACAATAGTAATATGCGTTACAAGAGCGGTATGTTGACGTTTTCATGTTCGAGGAAAAGTTTGAAAAAGCGAAACGTAGTTGATCTTTTTTAATTTCCGAGAATTGAAAGAAAACATACCGCTCGTGTATCGTACATTATTTTGTGCGAAGATCGTTTATTACATACCTGAAAGAGGAATTTCTGATTAGTTGCAATGAAATCTCCATCTTGCTTTCTGTTCAATGACTGCAAATTTGTAAAACAAAAATATCTATCTTCAGCATTGTTGCTTTAAAATGTTTTCTGTGTTTACTATACTCCAGCAAGCCGTGATATACGTCTGTCTTTTTTTTCCCTCAGTCCGTAAATGCGAACTTAAAACAAACTGTAAGGTTATGTAATGATTTATTTTTCATTTTAATATTTTAACAATATTATTTATATAACATATTGTAGTAATAACATCGGCATCTGGAATCTTGTTGATTTTTTTACGGCTTCCTTAATGCTACTTGCATCACGAATGCAGTAACTTTAGTGGAGTTGTAGAGTTTACTTAATTTTTGCAAATATTTAAAAACAATAATTAACAGTGCAATTTAAGTGAAATTGCAGTGGTAAGTTTCCAATTTATAATTATTACTATATTAAACATCTCTAAAAATAATATGTTAGAAGCCTAAACCAGTAAAATCAATATGTCACTTAAGCGGTAAGAAGAGGGAAATTATTATCTGTGTTAGGTTGGGAATACTGAATGTGGAATTTTAGACTTACCGCGGATTGGTTTTGTGGAGAAACCAAGCAAATATGCACGATCTCGCACAAAATATTATTACTTACTTATTTATGGTTCTTAAGAAAGCCGGAGGTTCATTGCCGCCCTCACATAAGGCCGCCATCGGCCCCTAACCTGAGCAAGATTAATCCAGTCTCTAGCATCAGATCTCACCTCCCTCAAATCCATTTTAATATTATCCTACCATCTACGTCTCGGCCTCCCCTAAGGTCTTTTCCCCTCCGGCCTCCCAACTAACACTTTAGATTCATTTCTGGATTCACCCGTACGTGCTACATGCCCTGCCGATCTCAAACGTCTGGATTTAATGTTCCTAATTACGTCAGGTGAAGAATGCAATGCTTGCAGTTCTGTATTGTGTACTTTCTCCATTCTTCTGTATCTTCATCTCCCTTATCCCTAAATATTTTCCTAAGCACCTTATTCTCTAACACTCTTAACCTATGTTCCTGTCTCAAAATGAGAGTTCAAGTCTCAGAATCGTACAGAACAACCGATAATATAACTGTTTTATAAATGAAATTCTAACTTTCAACTTTTTTGAGAGTAGACTGGATGACAAAAGACTTTCAACCGAATAATAACAGGCATTTTCTATATTTATTCTGCGTTCAATTTCCTACCGAGTGTCATTACATTATTTTATTACTGTTACTCCAACTATTTGAATCTTTCCACCTCAAATATATTAATACTAGAGGCTTGTGCAGGAAATGCTGCAAACTAAGTTCATTAGACTTCAAGTTAAAAATTTTTCAGATTTATTTTCAATGAAGAATACCAGACATTTTGAAAGTTATTTGCTTCCCTAATAATGAAACATACTCCCTTTTAATGTTTTTAATGGCAAATACTTTTTCTTGAAAATATCCATCTTCAGTTTTTGAGTTTGAACGCGAAAACGCAAGTAACAATGTCAGGACGATCAGTGGGCTTTTCATGTGGGAGTCAAACCAATAGCTATTTCAGGTCATTGTGGATTGTAGGTGAAAGTTAAAAAAAGTCAAGTTTGCTATATTTTCAAACAATAGACATAGCATCTTGGTATAGCTGCTGCATGTAGAGCTTGAAATGTATAGGGTAACATCATTTTATTCTGATAAGAGATCTTGCTGAAATGATCGGGAGACTACAAAATTTTGTAGGACACTTATTTTATCAGTAAGTAATACCTTTTGGCCTTTTCTTACGAACTGTAATTTTTGGGCTCTCTCGAGTCAATACTGAAGAGAATGACGCATATAAATATCTACACCACACCGCCATTAAGTATATGAAAACGACTCAACCCCACCTGATTAATAACTATAAAAATATTTGATTTTAATAACAATATTATTATCTTACGCAAGTGTTGTAGTTTATATATAGCCGCCACTCAGTAAATTATAGAAATGAAGATCTAATTTAAGATAATCTCTACATCTATTTATATAACCTCAAAACGTTTCACTTTCATACCATCAATATAGCAATAATACGTATAATTAATAAAACATAGTCACATCATGGCATTAACTATAATAATATTTCATTTCTAATGGTAATGATGTCATCAAACAACCTCAAATTTTGTATATTTTAATATCCAATATACAGCTGTACTCAGAAAATTACATACCACAGAATCAGACCTATAAATTATTTTTAGTAAGTATTGAAGTCTTTAATAACCAATTGAATATGAGCTCTAAATTTGTTAGCAATCCTGCTGGTCACAGCCTTCGTGTAATAGTCCGTTTATCGTAGTGTGTGTTTTGTTTTATTTTGAAATGCAATTAGTTTTCAAAACTCACAAAAGATGGACTTTGGAAAATAGGAAAATTATGTAGGAAAACCAATGCTTCACTGAAAGTTACTATTTTTCTGAAAATCTTTGGATGCCAAGCTTCAAAATGACGGTTCATTCATAAAAATCCGTTCAGCCGTTTTCCCGTAATTTGCATTACCAGTTCAAATTATATATGTAGATATTTATTTATTTTAATTAAATTACATTATGATCATGTAAAAATATTATGAAAAACACGTGTTAAGTGCGTTACTTCGTCTCGTTTTTTCTGACTTTCCGGGATTCTTTACTAACGCATTTAACATCACTTGTATCACAATATACTATACAATATACTATTTCATAGTGATTAAATTTTTATGTTCTGATGTATCCTAGACAGATTAACGTACTGTACAAATGAGTGCATCGTTTTAATGCATCCTGTAGCTCGAGTCATTAAATTGAAGGCTGTAGACGCCACGTTTGTTTGTTAGATGGCAAAAGGATGGAGCAGAGCCGTGTGTCTATTTTAGACGATGATTGTGCAACAACATGCACTGACCTTTCTCTGTAGTTTCGCAAGTATTCTTAATTTTCAGAATCTTCACACAGTCCATATCTTCAGCATAGGCATATGTATGCCAATCATATTTCTAAAAAAAATATATATATATATTTTTTGACAATCTAGAAACAACTAAAACTCAACTACCCGACTTGTGTGATACTTGTCAGATACAAAATGTTTGTAGAGTTCAGATTATGTATGAATTACACTATAGAGTCTGTAGTTGCGAATGAAACATTTTCCTGAAATTCCTTGTTACATAAAAGTAATACAAATAGAATAAACTTTACGAAAGGGTCGTTAACAGAACCACAGTCTAATATATACAGTCGCGAAGCTCAATACGTAGTAAATATGCAAACATTAGATAGTTGCTCACCACTAGGATCGCTAATATCGCCTCATTACAGGCAATGCAAAATAGTACCGTCACAGTGTATTGTTTCTAGCACCCTCAAAACTCAAGCTTCGTGACTGTATATAGTAGACTGTGACAGAACTATATCATTTTGAGGTAAAATAAATCTTTCTTCACACGAAGTACGGGCACCCGTTCCGAGATCCGTTGTTAAAAAGTGGCAGAACTTCAAATGCTCACTGTAACAACACTATCAGCCACAGTCGAATGCTAATATTATTAGTAGTTAGATCATGATCCAATGTAACTTGTTTGGCCACGCCAATGTCGCCACTTCATCTCGCTGCTGACATGAATGCGCCGAAGTCGAGTTCAAGCCTAAAATTAGCGTGTCGCACGGCATATCTCAGTAATATCTCGGTATCGAGAGCAAACCTGTATTACCATTCGATTGCATTGTAACCGCGACTTCTACAATACAGGGTGTCCGGGACAAAATTTACCAATAAGAAAGTTTAATAACTCACCAAATAATTGATGGATGAAAATGCTGTTTGCGGGAATTGACAAAGAGACTTCCAAAGTTTCGAATGACCACTAATAAATTTCTATGTGTGCACCTCTTGTAGCACGACAGATGTCCAGGCGATATTCAAGTTCTTGCCATGTGTTTCGTAACATCTCTGGAGTGACAGTTGCACAAGCAGCGACAATTCTCCGACGCAGATCCTCCAAATCTGCCACTACAGTCTTGTACACAATGTCTTTTATGTATCCCCAAGAAAAGAAGTCCAGTGGGGTTAGGTCTGGGGATCTGGGAGGCCATGCTGTAGGTCCACCTCATCCAATCCATCGCTGAGGAAAGCATTCATTCAAGTTATATGTAGCATATAATGCATAATGAGGCGGAGCTCCGTCTTGTTGGAAAACATATCCCTGTGGAATTTGAGGAATGGCGTAATTTTGCAGCATATCAAGATACACATTTCCATTGATAGTGTTTTCCACAAAAAAGAACGGTCCAATCACAGTTTCATGTGTAAGTCCGCAACAAACATTAATCTTAGGGCTGTCTCTTTCCAATTCCCTCACTACATGCGGATTTTCTGATCCCCAGATGCGACAATTATGCCTGTTGACAATCCCACAGACGTGGAAGGTGGACTCACCACTAAACACGACCTTCTGCAGATATCCATTTTCAATATCAATTTTCAACATGTCACTAGCGAAATCATATCGTGCAGGCAACTCGTTTGGCTTCAACTTTTGAACCAATTGAATCTTGTATATTTTCTATGCCAAGTTGTTATTGTGTGCCTATCTGGTGGTTGCTTCTCAGGCCACTGTTGTCTAAATCTTCTCTCCACTATCTTCGGATACTTGAATTCGGCAAGCCAATAGCAGCATTGAACTTTCTGTTGCACTGTGAACGCCATTTTAATTACAGCTATGTCAACAACAATGACCAAATGTTGCCAACATCACACATAAAACTTAAAATGTCCGTCTTTCATTTGCCGCAAATTTCATTTTCCTATCTCCATTATTACGCGAGTTATTAAACTTCCTTATTGGTAAATTTTGTCCCGGACACAGTATATTGAAGTGACAATAGACATATACAGTACAATAAAGCGTAAGCGAATAATAGTAAAAAATTTGTTGTGAACTGGCACTAATTTCAGAATGTCGCATGATATGAACAGGGAATACAGGGTAGTTCACGAGGATTTCCCGTCACTTACGGTGCTTACTTCCGAAGACATTCTAAGCAAGAAATACCATATAAACCTTTGTCCTAATCGCAATATTTTCTAAGTTATACTAATTTGCAGTTGTTAGTAAAATACCTTTTTTCTTTAGTTTTAAGGGTAAAAGAATATTGCAAATAGAGAATGAACTATTCAGAAGTGTCATTTCTTTAATTGGCTAGTCTTCTGAAATTAAAAATATGTTGTTAATTGCTTTGTACAGATTTTATTTTTCAATTTTTGACAAAAAATGACACCATTCTTACGAACTTATCACAATAGTAATATGCGTTACAAGAGCGGTATGTTGAAGTTTTCATGTTCGAGGAAAAGTTTGAAAAAGCGAAACGTAGTTGAGCTTTTTTAATTTCCGAGAATTGAAAGAAAACATACCGCTCGTGTATCGTACATTATTTTGTGCGAAGATCGCTTATTACATACCTGAAAGAGGAACTTCTAATTAGTTGCAATGAAATCTCCATCTTGGTTTCTGTTCAATGACGGAAAACTTGCAAAACAAAAATATATATCTTCAACATTGTTGCTTCAAAATGTTTTCTGTGTTTACTATACTCCAGCAGACCGTGATATACGTTTGTCTTTTTTCCCCCCACTCTATGATGAGTCTGAAATCTTGTTGATTTTTTCACGGCTTCCTTAATGTTACTTGCATCACGAATGCAGTAACTTTAGTGGAGTTGTAGAGTTTACTTAATTTTTTAAAATATTTAAAAACAATAATTAACAGTGCAATTTAGATGAAATTGCAGTGGTAAGTTTCCAATTTATAATTATTACTATATTGAACGTCTCTAAAAACATGTTAAAAGCCTAAAGCAGTAAAATCAATATGTCACTTAAGCGGTAAGAAGAGGGAAATTGTTATGTGTGTTAGTTTGGGAATAATGAATGTGGAATTTTAGACTTTCCGCGGATTGGTTTTGTGCGGAAACCAAGCAAATACGCACGATCTCGCACAAAAATTGTTACAAATCATACGACTTTAGGAACTTGATTATTTACAGTTTAATTATGCATCTTCATGTACAATCTTAAAGAATTTACAAGAGTGGCGTGATTTGTAACAAATATTGTGATGAATGCGTAAGAAAATGTAATTTTGAAGTAAAAAAAAAAAAAATCTGTAGGAAGCAACTATGGAATTCACAACACATTTTTAGTTTCAGAATGCTAACTAATTAAAGGAATGATACTCCTCAATAGTTCATTCTTTATTTGTAATATTTTTTACGCTTAAAACTCAAGAATAATGGTATTTTACAAACAACTTCAAATTAGTGTAATTCTTAAAATATTGAGATTAGAACAAATGTTTATATGACATTTTTTGCTTAGAATGTCTTCGGAAATAAGTTCCGTACGGAACGGTAAATTCTCGTGAATCACCCTGTATATTGCATGTATTAATGATTTCACTCATCATCACAGACCCATATCCTCCATTTGTAAATCGAAACACAAAACATTCAAACCAACACAACTGCAGTTCATTCCCGAAATTGACTTTATACCATGAAATAAAGCAAATGCAGTATGTCTATAAAGATTACCTGAAATGACACGTATAATAATTAAATACCCGACACACCGCTAATTGAATGGCGGCAGTGTTGACTTTCCAGGTCAGAGACTCGGTTACTATACTGGGGAGTTCATGCGGAACTTGTGGTGGATACTACTAGTAATATCTTATTTAACGACGCCTCCAAATGCAGAAGTTAATCAGCGTCAAAATTAAACGTTTGCGAGAAATGGTCCGTGAATTTTGTTGAAATAAATCTACAAACCGGGACAAAAGCTTCAATTTTCTCCAGGAGGGAGCCGCGCTAAGGCTCCTGTCGCCATTCAGAATCCACCGCCCTCAGAATCAATCAATCAATCAATCAATCAATCAATCAATTAATCAGATGGAGGTAGAGGTAGAGTGAACTATAGTGGCAGGCAGAGTAATTTTATTAATAATAATAATAATAATAATAATAATAATAATACTTACTTACTTACTCACTTACTGGCTTTTAAGGAACACGGAGGTTCATTGCCGCCCTCACATAAGCCCGCCATTGCTCCCTATCCTGAGCAAGATTAATCCAGTCTCTACCATCATATACCACTTCCCTCAAATCCATTTTAATATTATCCTCCCATCTACGTCTCGGCCACCCCAAAGATCTTTTTCCCTCCGGCCTCCCAACTAACACTATATATGCATTTCTGGAATTTCCCATACGTGCTACATGCCCTGCTCATCTCAAACGTCTGGATTTAATGTTCCTAATTATGTCAGGTGAAGAATACAATGCGTGCAGCTCTGCGCTGTGTAACTTTCTCCATTTCCCTGTAACCTCATCCCTCTTAGCCCCAAATATTTTGCTAAGAACCTTATTCTTAAACATCCTTAATCTCTGTTCCTCTCTCAAAGTGAGAGTCCAAGCTTCACAGCCATACAAAACAACCGGTAATATAACTGTTTTATAAATTATAACTTTCAGATTTTTTGGCAGCAAACTGGATGATAAAAGCTTTTCAACCGAATAATAACAGGCATTTCCCATATTTATTCTGCGTTTAATTTTCTCCCGAGTGTCATTTATATTTGTTACTGTTGCTCCAAGGTATTTGAATTTTTCCACCTCTTCGAAGGATAAATCTCCAATTTTTATAGTTCCATTTCGTACAATATTCTGGTCACGAGACATACTCGTATACTTAGGCTTTTCGGTATTTACTTCCAACCCTATCGCTTTACATAATAATAGTAATAATAATAATAATAATAATAATAACAATACTCTTTATTAGCCATTAAACAATACATTTGTAGTAGGCTTCGTTATTATTGAATTATATCAGTTAAATAATAATCATTAAATATTAAGAAACTCATCTATACTATAAAAACTATTTTCAATTAGAAAGTCCTAACAGAATTACTAAAATTAATAGCTTTTTTTTAAATGTTTTGGTAATTTGTTAAAAACAAAACAAAACCAGAGTGATCAATCTGTTATAATATGTCATCTGGGCTATGAGCTAGAACTTCAATGAGAGGCAAGTAACAATTGAGGCACTCAGAAGCAAAGTGATACAAGTGACGTTTAGTAAGTTTTGAGACAAATGACTTTGAAGTTGAAAAGGAAATTTTAAAAAATCTGTTACAGGATTATGTTGCTCTAAATTTACAGTTGTATATGTTGGTACTTACATTTTTTAACTTCTAAATAGAAGTTATCTATTCTAAAACAGTTTAGGTAAAGTAGGGTCCTAAAGTCACATGTATTATTTTGCCACGGAAATATTTTTGTGGAGAAGTAATATAAGTGCAACAGTTTTTAGTATTTGTATATCATTTAAAATAAGAATAAGAACATTGCATACAACATTGAAACAATGCTGTTTTAACAGTATTTGAGCTTTCTTATTATCTTATTATGACACAAAATATGTCTACATAACCGAAAGAAGTGGATTAAGAATATTTTTAATTTTCAATGAAATTCAGTCTTAATCGCTGTCCATTACGTCACTAGCCTCATCTGAATAAGTCACATCTCTCTCTGCTGCAACATCTGTGTTTCTGTCATGAAGTGCATCTGTAGGCCTCCTACCGCGAGTATACCTTGAATTTCCTCTTCTACGTCCACGTCCTGCAGTCCTTATTATAGGTCTCTCCTGATACTTCAGGTCATCAAAGAAAGAGTGGTGTATATGTGGGATGAATTTCTTCAGCTCTTGCAAGTTGCTCCACTTAGCAAAAGTTATCCTTATTGGATCACTGTATAGTTGGTCCAGCTCAATGTGTGCAGGCCTTCCACGAAGATGTTTCGAAAAGTCAGCGCTGTAATATATTATCTCTCTCCATTATGGCAAATGAATTAGTCAAAAACAGAAGAAATGTAACAACACTATGTAAAGAACGCACTTGTATTAGTTTGCCTCTCAGTCAAAACTCTGTATGCATTTTAATACAGGAGTAAGGGCAACAGAGAACAACACTGACTGGAACTGTAGACCTACTTATAGGGTAAATTAGGGTCTGTTGGACAGTCGGGCATGTTGGACATTTTGTACTTTAACGTGTTACCTCGCCATTTGTGGGCACCACATTCTGCTAGAAGTCAATGACGGAAGTATCCCCACTCGTAGCTACTTCCGTCATTGACTTCTAACAGAATGTGGTGGCCACAAGTGGCGAGGTAACACGTTAAAGTACAAAGTGTCCAACATGCCCGACTGTCTAACAGACCCTAATTTACTCTATTACTTTATGCTCGATCATGCCGATATATAGTAATTATACACCTGGTAGTAGCCCTTTAATGCACCTCATTAAAGCACACCTATTCATATAGTTCAGTTGTTCAGCCAATGAGAAATCACCATTGTACCATTATAAAATCGCAAGTATCGATTATTCTCGGATATGCAATCGAAAGAAAATTAGCGAAACGTCACGGAGGCTGGAAATCCAATACTGTCGCAGAAGGTTATGTTCTGTTACTATAATAATTAGCGTTAATTGTAAATAATATTGAAATAAATGCAATTTGTCATCTCATTTTTCAATTCTAAATCAATTTCCAGGTTATATCAAGCATAATGTTCATGTTATTCTCTAGATTATATCAAGGTAAATGACATTCGTCCCTCGGAAAAAATCAATACTTTCGCGTCTGCGCACATCTCACAATTTAGAAGGTCAGTTCTGCTCTTCACTTAGATAACCATAACATGAATATTTATGAATAATTTAAAGTTAGAAATATGGTCGAGCATAAAAAGTCGTATGAAACTTGCCTATAATAGTAATTAAGACGCTCGCATGAAAATTATGAAACTCGCTTACGCTCGTTTCACAAACAAACATACTCGCGTCTTAATTATTACCATTATAGGCTCGTTGCATAATGTACTATTTTCTCTGAACAGAAGTGACATTAAAGATTTAGAATATACACATAACTCACTTTTTCAAAAATGTCACTTGTATCACTTTCAGCGTATTCCGAATCTCACCGGTCCGGTGGCATCAATGACGTCACGTTGCAACGAAAATAAGGAACAAAACTGCTGGAAGAATCGATGCTGTCATGGCGACTGTGTAAGTGGTTATCTGTGCTACGCTAGCAAAATTTTGCGAAATTTCCGTACTGCCATCTCGTTCAAATAAAAGAGATCATAAACAACTTATTTCTTGAACCGGTAGTAATAACTGGTCCGTTGACATGTTCGCTCATAAGCCATTAACATATTGTTTTTACGTTGTGCTCATTACAAACAATACAGCAGAACTAAAGCAGAACACACCGCCATGACACAACAGTGCACGATGTCATTCGCCTGCTAATTCCCGTCCTATACAAGAACCAATCAGATTCACTGATGGCGGCTGATGGAGACTGCCACCACCTCTGCAAGTTGATGGCACCGGTGCGACACCGGTGGAGCATCAATGACATCATCGGTGGAATTCGGAACACCGTGATGCCATCGGATTGCTCACCGGTGAGATTCGGAATACGCTCTTTGCTTCTGCATATTTCGCTGAAGGAAAATATGTTGAATGCATGTATATATTTCTCTAGAACATACGATATCAGATGATAAACTAATAATTATAAGCATAACATCGCGCATTTGATTACCAATGGGGAAGAAACTTTCATTTTCAACTCAGGACTCTGTTGATCCTACTGATTTGTAAATTATTTTAGAGACAGAATTCTTCTGCCTACATCCGTTGTCTTCTGATACAAGACTCCTTTCTTACACGTCAAATAACTTTCCTCTTTCTAAATTTCAGGGGTTCATTCCAACTCTTATCTTTCTAAACCCTGCAGGCAGAGTGGAGGACGTCATGATGATCATAATCAAATGTGAATTCCTTGACTTTTCAAAGCAATCATGTCTACGAAGAGAACGAGCTAAATAATTCCGCTGCTGTGCATGCATAGTTGAGCCTCCCTTGCTTACTGGGAACTGTTGCAATTGTCAGCAAGGATTCCTGGGGTTGACAAGATTGTTAGAGAGGAGGGGTCTCGACGAAAATGTTCAAACGGGAGTTTAATAGGTTTGACAGTTCCTGAGAAAGAGAAATTTTACTTCCTCTTTCTCCCCTCGTCCGTCGGCAATTTGAACGATATAGCGCAGGGAGATGGTGCCGCTGTAAATCGCATTGTGCACGCACTTCCTGCACTGGCAACCAGGAAATGTACGACAGCGGCGATGCGATGGAAGTATTAGCGGCAGTGGCCGGTGGAGAATGGCACGTGGACTATTTTTAGGACGCGCGACAGGCTTTGGCAATAGCAGCATCTCCAGTTTTAACTCAACTGCGAGACGAAAATACAGACGCGATGCCGCTGTGTATCTACGGAAGATGCAGCGCAAGGAATGTATTGCAATTTTCAATTTTGATCACAGGGAATGATGGGAATTTGTTTTTGTAAATACGTGAAACAATATCAGTTCTATCAAGAAAGTTGTTACTATGGATACGAGCAGAATAGTCTCAACAGAAATGCAGGTGACTGTCTCAAAGCACAATCGGTAAAAAAGAAACAAAACAAATAAGAGAGGTAACCCTTCTTAGTATTAGTAGGCTATTAGTATTTATTTATATAACCTGGTAGAGATAAGGCCTTATCCTTCGAAGGGGTGGAAAAATTCAAATATCCTGGAGCAACAGTAACAAATATAAATGAAACTCGGGAGGAAATTAAACGCAGAATAAATATGGGAAGTTTGTGTTATTATTCGGTTGAGAAGCTTTTATCATCCAGTCTGCTGTCCAAAAATCTGAAAGTTAGAATTTATAAAACAGTTATATTACCGGTTGTTCTGTATGGTTGTGAAACTTGGACTCTCACTCTGAGAGAGGAACATAGGTTAAGGGTGTTTGAGAATAAGGTGCTTAGGAAAATATTTGGGGCTAAGTGGGATGAAGTTACAGGAGAATGGAGAAAGTTACGCAACGCAGAACTGCACGCATTGTATTCTTCACCTGACATAATTAGGAACATTAAATCCAGACGTTTGAGATGGGACATGTAGCACGTATGGGTGAATCCAGAAATGCATATAGAGTGTTAGTTGGGAGACCGGAGGGAAAAAGACCTTTTGGGAGGCCGAAACGTAGATGGGAGGATAATATTAAAATGGATCTGAGGGAGATGGGATATTATGATAGAGACCGGATTAATCTTTCACAGGATAGGGACCGATGGCGGGCTTATGTGAGGGCGGCAATGAACTCCGGGTTCCTTAAAAGCCATTTGTAAGTAAGTAAGTAGAGACAAGGCCATATAGCAGGGGATTACAACTTCTTAGGGAGAGAACAGAAGTAGAATCTATGACAATGTTTTAGAAAATGACAGTCCTTCCGTTATAATATACATTGAACACTTCTAGTAAAAACCAAGTAAAATAATTATTGCTATTAGTCGTATATATATATATATATATATATATATATATATATATATATATATATATCAGGTTATTCAAAAGTAAATTCCCATTTTGAAATGGTAATAAGTTTGTCAAATTTTTAGATAGCACAAAAATAAAAACACCAATTTGTTCGTAAAGAAATGGGATTTTATTAAACACGGAAAAATTAAATATGACCACATCCGTGTTGTTCAATAAGAAATAGTCTTTCTTCTATGCTATAAACGGCATTCGTAAGCACATTCCTAGGGATGTTTTCAATGACATCCGATATTGACTGTTTCAGTTCCTCACGTGTAGTAGGTCTACTAAGAAATACCTTTTCTTTTAGATAACCCCATAACCAGTAACCTGGATTTATGTCTGGTGACCTAGCAGGCCAACTGTTAGGAAAATGCCTACTAATTACACGATCACCAAATGTATTGCGCAATAGTGTTTTTACATTATTGTGCATGTGAGGTGGAGCGCCGTCTTGCATGAAAACAATGTCTTCGATTTCATGATTCTGTCTTGCAATATTTGGAAATATCGCTGCCCGGTTATCGTCACTGTTTTTGTTTGTCCATTTTCAATTTCTTCATAGAAATACGGTCTTATTATGAAGTGTGACGTAAACCCACTCCAGACAGTAACCTTGATATCATATAAAGGTAAAACCATTGTAAAAATTATTAAAATTACTCTCCTACTGACTTCTGTATTCTGAACAACAATGGAATACCCCCCGGAATAAGGATATAAGTACATAGGGAAACCATGAGCTATACATCCTTATTCCAGGGGGTATTACATTATTGTTTATACAAGCGTGACATAGTCATGACATAGCAACGAAACACGCATGGATAAAAAAACTCCAAACCTTCTAAACAGTAATGGTACCTCTATGAAACAAACTGTTGATATGTACAGAAGATACAGCTGTTTCAAAATGGGAAATTACTTTTGAATAACCTTATGTATGTATACGACGCGTTGGAGGGCACTTTTCCCAATCAATTTTTCCCAAAGAAAATATTCCCAATGACAAATTTCCCAAAATAAAATTTTCGCAAAGGGCACTTTTCCTAATTTATTAATTTCCCAATTGCAAAATGATTTAGGCTTAGAAAGAAAAGTTGTGGCCTATTGATTTCAAGTGTGTTAATATACCATCACTGTCCTTGAATTCTTGGTATCTGGATATAATGATGCAAGCACTTCAGTAGCCCGGAAAACTTACTTTCTGGGGGGGGGGGGTTTCGTAATTGCGCTCGAGTGGTCAAAACTTGTTTAAGCACTCGTTTTGACATAATAAACATGGTGGGAGAAAATAAATTACCGGTAACTTTTTTATCTGCCCCAATGAGAATGTTTGCTTAGATATAGAACGCAATTAGACTTTGTGACAAAGTTTGAAAATTACAGTCCTTGTATTATCATTTTATACATTAAGTATTGCTACTAAAACCAAGCAAAATAATTGTTATCAGCCATATAGAAATGACATCATAATAAGCATCATTATCATCACTAAACGCGGTCTCTGACTTGTACCTTACAGCTATAACAATACGTCGTCAACAACATCTGCACTGTACACATATTCCAGAGCCAAACCAACTAATAGCAATAACAACTAGCTGCAGTCTTAGGTGGGATGATTATGCAGCATTAACATCAATATCATGTTACTTACCTATTCCTTCAGGAACAGGCGTAAGGAATAGACGTTAAAATGAACCAGGCTCCAGAACTTACCTGAAACACAAAGAGAACAAATACTTAAGTTATGGTTAGGCAACCTCACATGGAAAGAAAACCTAACTCTTAACGTCAAAAATAGTTAGGCTTAACAAGTACGGTTCTATTTGTTATGTCATTTTTTTATTTTATTTTAAGAAGTGGACATAACAGGCTAACCAATTACAATGTTCAGTCATAACTAAAATATTAATTATTAAATACAATATATATATATATATATATATATATATATATATATAAATGACAAAGACAATCTAATGATATAGATACGAGTACAAGAGACATAAAAATATAAAGATATACTGGAATAGAGGTTGAAACAACAAAGTTAAAATAAATAAAAATAGATCTTTAAAAAAAGTTAATATGAATGAAATAATAATCTTAATGCAAAGTAAGAGAATGTAATATAAGCTATATCGTTTTCAGAAATTCATTACAAGTAGCCTATATTTGAATTGTTTAAGACTCATATAAAATATATCTATTTCTCCTAAGCTATCCAATCTATATTGCGAAAAACTCTATAAATAGGATAATAATAGTATGGATTTGTATTTACTTTTGGGATAAAAAAAATATTATGATATTTGTAACAAGCATTGTATGGAACATAATAAGAAATATAGTCTGATCCATTTGGGTATGGACAATATTAGTTTATTATTATTAAGATATTATGATAATAGGAAAAATTTCTTGCTGGTTAGCCTATATTATGATTAAAAGATAGGAGTATCCATATATGACAATCAACAATGCATAATCTGAAAGGACAAATGAAAATCGTAGATGATTAAAATGGCTACTACGAATCAACAGCGGGCACAATGTGTTATTTGGTATGCTAAATTTGAGAGTGTTAAAAGAGTTCCAAGGGAATTTCGACGTGAGTATGGTGTGCGTAATGTATCTAAATACGATTCCATAATGTTGTGGTATCAAACATTTGTAGAAATAGGTTCTGTGTTAAAAAAAAAACATGCAGGAGGTAGCAGGCGAAACTCAGTACGAGAAGCATCTATCTCTTGGCACGGCCCCCAAACTCTCCAGATCTAACATCTCCTGACTTCTTTGTGTGGGTTTTGTTAAAGACATTGTCTATTCACATAAACCCAGGAACATTGATGATCTGAGAGTAAAAATTACTCATGTTTTTCTACAAATCACTCCTCTTACGTCACAACGGACATGGGCTGAATTGCATCACCGTTATGAGTTGTGCATGGTGCGCAATGGGGATTATGTTGAGCTCTGAGGAATCTCCCATCTTTCAGTGTTGTATGTACAAAGTTTCAACAAATAAAGTTCAGTAGTAAATGTTTTACGGTGTTTTTATTTTATCCATACTCTGTATTTTTGTTTAAAGCTAAGTATTATGGTTTCGAATCCAGCCAGCCGTGATAAAACAAAAAGGGGAAATATGATGATGATGATGATGATGATAATAATAATAATAATAATAATAATAATAATAATAATAATAATAATAAAATTTTAACTCAAATTTTCGATACTGTATGCACATTTTACAATATTTCAGAACTTCTTCATTCAAAATTAAATACATATATGTACTGTATATATAATCAAGACATAAAAGTCGTACCACTGACAAGATTACACTGGTTCCCAAACTGGGGGTCGCAAAATGAAACAATAACTCCTTATTAAAATACACTTATTGTGTTCAGGAACATAAACAACATTATTAAACATAAGAAAAAATCAAACTTCTGTACTTACACACTAAAGCAAAAAATGATTTTATTAATGCAATGAATGTTTCTGTTTTCGTCTTTGTTTTGATGACAATCATACACGACAAGGATATTTTCCGTATATGAGGTAGCAAATGTTCGCAAAAATAAACTCAGTACGGTACTTGTATCATACGCAGCTAAATTTTTCCAAGAGTTCTTTAATTCACTGAAATGCATGACATTTCTTTTTGTCAAATGAAGTCCACCAGAAATTAAGTTTCTTTGTAAATCTATTGATTTTATCCCTGGTGTTATTATGTTAACATATTGGCCTTGCAAACTATGTACTATACAATTCTAAGTGTTAATTGTTCGAAAATATCAGCAAAGCAGGCTACTAGAAATTATGTCCATGTAATATTTCGTATCATTATTGCATTATATTCTTCTATTTAGGCCGTTCTTTGGGTGTTTGAGTAAAATTATGGTTGTTTTCGATTTTACAGGGATATGTATTTTTCATATGGGGTTAAGCACTCCACTAGATCGGTAGAGGGTCTTCAAAAAGTTTCGAAACCACTGAACAAGAACACGTAAATTCACTACAATGTCAAACACGCTGAATTCTCAATGGGCAGCACAATATTGAGACAGATAAACATGGCGGGGATACTAATCCCACTTGAGGCGGCGATGTTTGTTCTCACCTGATTGTGTTTGTTTTGTGAATGGCTTATGCTCCGCGATTAGTTGACCGTTCAATCGAGGGATAATGGAGGATAGTCTTGGTTCAATTAAGAGGAGACGTACAATAATTAATTTCTATGTGGTTGTATAAAGCAAAGGAAAGGAAGTAGTTTGGTTTCAAGTACAGTATGTGGGTCAAAAGTTTAAGACAAAACTACACCTAGACGTGAACATTTGCTGCAAGAGCTCTGTGAAATTTTTCTGGGCACTTACTTCACTATAATTCATGAAGTCCATGTATTATAGAAATGTAGGAATTTGTAAATGTAGGAAGACCACACAAAAATCACTATTTTTAGATGTATAATGTGTTGAGTGTTTCAGTCGTTGCAAGTACTGTAACCAAAATTGTTTGGTATTAGAGGAGTGTTACTACGGCACAAAAACAAAAACTCCGAAAAAAAATTATTGTACCGTTTTTTCCTTGTATGTATGTATTTTTCAAACCTGTGCTACTATAGCGGATTTTGGCCCCAACGTGCCCTAAAATTCACTCTTCAAGGTCGACTTAACGTATGTGAGATTTTTTCACCCTTCATTTCTAATCAATAACATGCCACACCATCTTATCCCTTACCATACCTACCATACAATTTTATTCCACACCATACCATGCTATACTATACTATTCCATTCCATGCTAATCAACCCGACACTTACCACACCATCCAATATCATATCATATCATATCATATCATATCATATCATATCATATCATATCATATCATATCATATCATATCACATCACATCATATCATATCATATCATATCATATCATATCATATCATATCATATCATATCATATCATATCATATCATATCATATCATATCGATGGTGTTTAGGTAAAAGGGACCTAAGGGCTTAACCCTCATTTTTAAATGTGACTTTTTTGCTGCAATTAGTAAAAATTTAATTTATTACAAAACGTGAAAATGTTTTTGACAATTATGTTCACATTTCTTCAAACAAAATAATGATGTGTTAAAATTTAATTATAGCTGTTTCTAAAAAAATGTCTTTTGTGGGATAAGCCCTTTTACCTGAACACCATCATATCATATCATATCATATCATATCATATCATATCATATCATATCATATCATATCGTATCGTATCGTATCGTATCGTATCGTATCGTATCGTATCGTATCGCATCGCATCGCATAGCATCGTATCGTATCGTATCGTATCGTATCGTATCGTATCGTATCGTATCGTATCGTATCGTATCGTATCGTATCGTATATCATATCATATACGCACTATATATTTAACTTTATTTCAATCGGTAATTATGTATGGAAATGTAGAATGGGGTAGCTCATTTAAATCCAATTCTAATACACTTTATTTATTACAGAAGAAAGTAATTAAAATATGTCTTCATAAACCTATTGATTTTCCATCTCAAAATTTGTTTTTAGACTTTAATGTACTTAACGTAAGACAAATTTATTATATTGTATTAATAAAATTCATACATAAAAATCGAAATAATTTTGAATTGTATTCTCATAGTTATGAAACAAAAGGTATGAATTCTTTAAGATTGTTTGAACAAAAATGCAACACTGTTACAGTATTTAATCATAGTAATAATTTAGGCCCAAGAATATATGTAACAAATTTATATTTAAATACCCTAATCTTGTCAATTCTAATAGTTCTAGTATTAAATTTAAAAAGTTATGTATGGATTTCATAAAAATTGAAAAATTGTAAATTTAAATTTATTTACTATAATTGCATAGTAGACATAAGACTTATTGTATTGTGCTTATTAATTTCAATTCAGGAATCCGCCCCTGAGCACGAGTCCTCCTCTTTCAGGGTCGAGCTAAAGTTTTTTCTGTATATAATTAGAAAAATAATAAATAAATAAATAAATAAATAAATAAATAAATAAATAAATAAATAAATAAATAAATACCGTATCGTATCGTACGTATCGTATCATATCATCATATCATATCATATCATATCATACCAAATATATCATATCATATCATACCAAATATATCATATCATATCATTATCATATATCATATATCATTATACTATCTTATGCCATCCCATAGCCCATACCAAACTATATCATCCCATATACGAGTAATATCATTCCATCGCATAGTATACCATGCCATAATAAACCACATCATCCCACAACATACTATTCCATCCCATATCATACCACCCCACCCCATAGCATTCTAATTCTTTCCATACTATATCATTTTTACTTGGTTATTTAACGACGCTGTATCAACTACAAGGTTATTTAGCGTCGATGAGATTGGTGATAGCGAGATGATATATGGCGAGATGAGGACGAGGATTTGCCCTAAATTACCAGACATTTATTTTATGGTTGGAAAAAACCTGGGAAAAAACCCAACTATGTAATCAGCCCAAGCGGGAATCGAACCCGCACCCAAGCGCAACTCCGGATCGGCAGGCAAGCGCGTTAGCCAATTGAGCTACGCCGGTAGTCCATATCATATCATGCCATCCTATATTATATAGCAACCAATTCACGCCACACAATACCAACAATATTATCTCATACCACATATACCATTCCATCCCATGCCACACCATGCTATTCCATTCCATATCATATTATTCCATACTACACCATACCATCTCACAGCATACCATTCTATCCCACACCGCCCAATACCATCACCGTCGTCATCATTATCATCATCGTTGTCGTCATCATCATCGTTGTCGTCATCATCATCTCTGTTCAACAAAAGGTCCTCTTAGCCCGTGCCTGCTTTCTCATTAATTAAACCTCATTCAATAAAGCTCTATTTTACACAATCTCATGATATATTCATTTGTACTGAAGCAAACAATAGATTGTCACCCAAACAAAAAGTCAACTCACAAAAAGCCGAGATTTGTGAGAGCTTTCATATTATTCAAGCGTTCTCCGCGGGCAAGAATCGATTCCCTACACAATCTCAGCCCTCGAGTGCCGATATTGTTCATATATTTACAAAATGCTCGTAGGAAATGCTGCATCTCATTTATTATTCATCTTATTGCCCTCTTTCTGCAGGAGGAAAGAACACTTCTCGGCGGCTTTCACTCAATTTGCGCTAAATCTTTGACGATCTTCACACTTGCACCCATAGGCGTCCCTTCCGAAATCTGACAATGCAATCAGCAATAGAAACTCAACGAGAAGTTGTTACTCATTTCGGATTCAGGTCATACAAGTGGCGGGTGAATTTAAAGATTTAAAGAGCCATTTCATCCGAGCTGAACAACATTTCCTCGTTTCACAGATTCACGGAGCTCGGAATCACAAACAAAGCTACAAGCAATTAATTAGACAGCGTTTAAAGCGCTCAGAATGCGTTTCTGAAATGAATTCCTCGCTACTGCTAGCTCTTCGGCTTTCTCACGTTCAGAATAAACGAAGGGAAAGCATAGTCAAGCAAGCGTTGAATTTGTAGCGGGGATATAGCCAAAATTTCGATATTTGAATGCAAACAAAAATATATAGTAAATTCCAAACAAATCAATAAAGAAATCAAAGTTATCCTTTCTCATTTACATTATTTAATGTTTACATAAATGAAATAACTTCGTAATACAAAATAATACTTTTATTTGCAGTGGGAGATACACTGAATACAGTAACAATTCACTTCCCCATTCCGCTCTTCCTTGATCAATGTCGACCGCATTCGGTTTTATATAGGCTAATATATACTATATACTCATATTTTTATAGGTATATAACAAATGGATTTTAATAAAACCCAATACAAACTTCAACGTTATACAAACATTACAGGCTTGTCTGCGTTCCATTTCAGTTGCCGTCTCCACCACGCCGCAAATCTTTCTGTGAGATGGTGATAATATTATACCGTTAAGTAAAGTAAAGTAAAGTAAAGTAAAGTAAAGTAAAGTAAGTAAAGTTCTTTATTTTATTGATTCTGTTCCTACTGATATTGCAATAAATAATAGAAAATAAAATATTATGACAAGAAACTGGGTTCCATTAGCAGGAATGTTACTACTGTATAATCACAGTATGCAAATGGGATAAAGGAAATCAGATCTCAAAAACTATTACAAATTTAGAATCGAAGTTAAAAACCAAAGTACAATGAAAATTAGAGATCAATAAAATCAACCATAAGCAAGAATATCACTGACAATATGACAAAGAAGTGAAATTTTGTAAATCACATAGAATGTAAGAAAAAGTATACCTTCTTCGGATTTATTTTCTAACTAGATAAGCATCTAAATTTTATTAGTAAATGACGTCATGAATGCTTGGATATTATATATTCTTGACTTCATAGATAAATAGCCTAAAATATGTGTAGATAATCAGTATTTCGGGGTTATTTTCTGCAATTTATTATTTACAATACGTTTACGGTACCAAGACAATACATTGCTATATGCCGGTGATATCTAACACGAAAGATAACCCATAACGAGGAATATTTTTCCTAAACAACATTCTGGAACTATTTGACATGCAAATCCCTTCGAAAAATCTAAAACAATGGCTTTTCTAAGACTACTGCACTTTTACTGCGTCAGACTACTTTTGAGAGATAAGACGGTACGGAACGATGAATTTCAACCAATTATGGCTAGTTAGCCTTAATTTTTATCACCTCCTTAACATTTCTTTGATTTTATCACCTCCCTAGCATTTGTGTTTTTGTTTGCCAACAATATGCTTTCAATAATTCTGTGGTGTTCGGGTGAAGGGACATAAGTCATTTTTGTGCAGATGAAATTATGTTCCCCAGATCAACACACAAGTTAAATTATACAGGGACATCATTTTATTTTTACTTGCATTTTTATTGTACCTGCATTTCTGAATGTACTTCACTCTCACCCCTTCACTAATGTCCTTGCTCCCGTCAGACACAAACTTACGGCCGCTGTTGCATTCGAAGTCTTCAAGCAGTGAAGTAAACACTGCAGTGTATAGTGTGTTTCATAAATATGATTGCGTTTTCTATAGAAGAAAGAACCTATATTAATAATATCGTACTAATAAATTATATTCAAGAAACGATAAATTCAATTTCAGAGAATATGCTTCAAAATGTTTTTAATAATATGCGTACTGAATTGAAGCCTGCATTGTAATGAACTGCAACCATTTTCAGCAACTTGTTTAAAAATTCGGATTAGCTTTTTTTGAATTGAGGTGGCTAGAAGCAAAGGAATGCTAGTGACATTTGTAATAACATGAGCTAAGTGCATCCATTGTAAGCAAAAGTATCTAAAATTTTAGTGGCAAAGGGATATTTTAATCGCATCACACATTAAAATTTAAATAAAAATTTCGCCGATTTTACGAAAGCTTAAATATTTAAACCCCATTTTCTCAAAAGTAACTTAAGTGCACTTACAGCCCTTTACTTACGACCCCCTCAATTTAAATGCACTCTCTATATTGTATGCTAACATCAATAATTAATATGCTAAATAAAGTAGACATTACATAACGAACATAGCCGCCTGAAAAGTTGAGTTTTTGAAAAAAAAATGTTACTACTCTACTGTATTTTGATAAATTCCGTAAAAGTGATGATCAAACTGAAAATCGTAATATCGTATTTCCCTACAACATAAATGGATACACTACTTTTCTCTCCTCTTATACCTAGTAAAATGATTTGTTTACATATTGCACTAGTAACATCAAACTCCTGTAATGGAAGGGGGCAACAGTGTTTCCGAGTATAGCCAGGTTAATGTTAAAAATGTTGGTAAAAATAAAGTGATGTCCCTGTACAAGTCAGTGTGCAAAAATCGAAAGAACACTAGCAGTTGATGTTTCTTATTAAAAAAAATAATCTGCAATAATTGTCCGAAGTTTAATTTTCATTTATCTCCAAATTCATTTTTATGACATCTCCCTTTACCCAAGCAACACAGAATTGTACCTTTTAAAATGATTCATGTTTATTTCACCGTCCTTAATTAAAATTTGTCTATCATTTATCCTGTTAATATTATTTAGGTTATGTTATAGTTTCTGCCTGTAAGATATTATGGATACTCAGGTATCAGAGACTGTTTATTATACAGGGCTTTCACTTCAAAACTTTCCAGTCTAAATAATTATTTAAATTGAATTCAATTTAAACAAAAAACACGTCAATTTATATATTGAGGGGGAAATCTAAAACTAGGCTTAATTCTATTTTATATTTCACCTCCACCCACAGCCACCTCACTTTGAAATTTCAAATGGCACGCCTATATTATCATACTTAAATATGAAATTTCAAAGTGGGGGAAGGCTAGGGTGGGGGTGAAATCTAAAAGCCTGGTTTCAGACTTCCCCCTCAATATCTAAATTGAAATGTCTTTTGTTTAGATTTAATTAAATTTAAACTATTAGTTATTTAGACTGGGAAGTTTTGAAATGAAACCCTTGTATATTGGAATGCAACTGTTTTAATAACAATGAAACTGAGTCACCAAAACCTTCTTGAGTAGTAATCGTACATAGAGTTCAATGAAGATTGTATACTTGGTACAACTGGTAACAAGAGAACAGCCGATCATAACACACTACTGCCATCTAGAGGAATATTTGTAATGATGAGCTGGTACAATAATACATTTTCAGGACAGTTTAGTATTTTAGTAAGTCAATTAATATTTTATTGTATTAGAGTACTTTATTTCTTCTAATTTTATATACTTTCTAATCCTGTAATAATAATCTTTCCAACACAGTTTCATTTCTTATTCTGCCTGTTCACTTCACACGTTCCATTCTTCTCCATATCCACATTTCAAATGCTTCTATTCGCTTCTCTTTACTTCATCGTTATGTCCATGTTTCTGCCCCATACAATGCCACACTCCATACAAAGCACTTCACTAGTCTCTTCCTTAGTCCTTTTTCCAGAGGTCCGCAGGAAATACTCCTTTCTCTATTAAAAGCTTCCTTGGCCATTGCTATCCTCCTTTTGACTTCCTGGCAGCAGATAAGAAGCGATATTGTAGTAAAAACAAAATATTAGAATACATTTATTTAGCCTATGTGTTAAATTGTTTAGGACTTTAGTTACCATATGTAGGTGGAAAATAATTTCAGAAAAAATTATAGCATTTCAACAAATACGAGGCGCATCCAGAAAGTAAGTTTCCCTATTAAAAAAAAAGGAACACACACTTTCAGGAAAACATTTATTGGCAACAGGTACAGCAATTTTTCAGGTATTTTTCAACATAGCCACCATCAGAATTGAGACACTTGTCGTATCGTGGGATCAACTTTTGTATCCCTCTGTCGTAGAACTCTGCCACCTGTGAATGGAACCAGCGTGTGACAGACGTCTTCAGTTCTTCGTCGTTGCCAAAACGCTCACCGGAAAACAGGAATTTCTTGAGGTGCAAGAAAACGTGAAAATCGCTGGGAGCAAGATCAGGACTGTAGGGAGGGTGATCAAACAACTCCCAGCCAAATTCCGTCAAAACAGCTGCTGTGCGCCGAGCCGTATGTGAACGAGCACTGTCATGGAGGAGCACAACACCTGCAGTAAGCATTCCACGCCTCTTGTTTTGAATGGCACGTCGCAATTTTCGCAGTGTTTCATAGTAACGGTCAGCGTTCACTGTTTCACCTCTTGGAAGGAAGTCAATGAGCAGAATGCCCTTCCTGTCCCAGAACACTGTGCACATCACTTTCCGTACCGATAGCGTCTGTTTGAATTTCGTCCTGACCGGAGATCCACTATGCCGCCAATGCATTGACTGCTGCTTGGTTTCCGGGGTGAAGTGTGAAATCCAAGTTTCATCGCCCGTGACGATCCTGTCGAGGAACTCGTCGCCGTCATCGTGATACCGTTGCAGAAATGTCACTACTGCTCCTAAACGTTGCAGTTTGTGTTCGGGTGTCAGGTTTTTCGGCACCCACCTGGCACACACTTTTTTGAACAGCAGGTGCTTAGCGACAATCTCATGCAACAAGGATCGCGATATCTGCGGAAAATGGCTGCTCAGCTCCGTAATCGTGAAGCGACGGTTCTCCATGATGCACTGCCGCAACAGCTCAACACGATCATCATTGATGAGGGACGGTCACCCACTGCGCTCTTCATCATGTACACTTTGACGACTTCGGAAAACTGCCTACGTCAGCGACGCACCATCTGCTTACTCATGATGTTCGGCCCATAGACCTGACAGAGCTACCGATGAATTTCAATTGGCGCAATGCTTTGTGCATTAAAGAACTTAATCACCGACCGAACCTCGCAGGCGGCGGGAGAAGGAATAAGAGCTTCCATTTCGGACCACTGCTGCCACGCTACTGGCACCAGGCGGGACCTGTCCGGCTGGCATATGATTGATACGTCATAGATCTGTTACGCATGCGCAATTGACACGGCTAATTACGTTTACTTTCAAGGGGAAAAAATCGGGAAACTTACTTTCTGGATGCGCCTCGTACTAGGAATGTCGAACGAAATTTTCAAATCAAACGAAGATCAAAACACCACAAGACTCAAACTGTATAAAACTCTAGCAGTTTCAACAGTGCCGTATGGCAGCAAAACAAATCTACGAAATCAAGTCGAAAAAAAAGTCTCTTTTTAACTTTCAAAACAAAAATCATATATATATATATATATATATATATATATCACATATTGAAAGATATTCATACGAAAATACAGCCCGCTCCCTAGACTCAGTCATGTGACAACACTTAAATTTACCTTGGAGACCAGAAGCTTCCATTACGACGGTCTTAAAAAGCTTTTCACTTCGCTTCTCACCTATCTGAATTTCCAGTTGCATGACACAGTCTTAATTAGAAAGGACGTATACGCACATTTGTGTTCTCAACAACATTGCGGAGTTACAGTGAAGACGATTCTGTACCAAACCATCTGTAAGTAGTTGGGGATGGGAGACAACGAGACAGCGTAATTCAAGTCAGCAGCCAACTCGCCGCCTCACTCTGAGCGACGTGCAAAAGCGACATAAGTTACTGCACAACACACAAAACTACAATGGCTTTTAAGGAACCCGGAGGTTCATTGCCGCTCTCACATAAGCCCGCTATCGGTTCATATCCTGAGCAAGATTAATCCAGTCCCTACCATAATATACAACTTTCCTCAAATCCATTTTAATATTATCTTCCCATCTACGTCTCGGCCTTCCCAAAGGTCTTTTCCCTCAGATCTTCCTGTTATTATTATTATTATTATTATTATTATTATTATTATTATTATTATTATTCTTACCCTTTGTATCTCCTGTTTGTGTATTGTGCTGAACTATAATTGGCCTCTGGCTGTTGTTCAGCACACATATATAAATAAATAAATAAACAAATGAACAAATAAATTATTATTATTATTATTATGTTATTTATTCTTACACCTTTGTATCTCCTGTTTGTGTAATGTGCTGAACTACAATTGGCATCTGGCTGTTGTTCAGCACACAAATATAAATAAATAAATAAATAAATAAATTTGTATTATTATTATTATTGTTATTATCATTATTATATTTATTCTTACACCTTTGTATCTCCTGTTTGTGTAATGTGCTGAACTACAATTGGCCTCTGGCTGTTGTTCAGCACACAAATATAAATAAATAAATAAATTTTTATTATTATTATTATTATTATTATTATTATTATTATTATTATTATATTTATTCTTACACCTTTGTGTCTCCTTTTTGTGTAATATGCTGAACTATAATTGGCCTCTGGCTGTTGTTCAGCACACAAATATAAATAAATAAATAAATAAATTTGTATTATTATTATTATTATTATTATTATTATTATTATATTTATTCTTACACCTTTGTATCTCCTGTTTGTGTAATGTGCTGAACTACAATTGGCCTCTGGCTGTTGTTCAGCACACAAATATAAATAAATAAATAAATTTTTATTATTATTATTATTATTATTATTATTATTATTATTATTATCATTATTATATTTATTCTTACACCTTTGTGTCTCCTTTTTGTGTAATATGCTGAACTATAATTGGCCTCTGGCTGTTGTTCAGCACACATATAAATAAATAAATAAATAAATAAATAAATTATTATTATTATTATTATTATTATTATTATTATTATCACAGTCATCAATAAAATGTTTAAACCCTCATTAGTGCAGAAACATACGAGGATTAAAGCTTATAAAACATTGGCAAGACCAGTATTTTATTATTACCGGTAGGCCTACATAAAATAAAGAAAGTTTTGTTTATGCTGCAAAAAAATAATGATTTTCATAGAAATGTACGCTTTCGTTATCATCATCAGCAGCAGAAGCAGAAGCAGCAGCATAAATATCATCATCATCATCATCATCATCGACGTATAAGTAATGGGCTCATTGGTTTGTTACGATCCCTAACCAGGAAGTCGACGACCTCTTGATGTATATGATAAAATTAATTTGGGAAACCCAAAGCTGTTAATTCTCTCCACATGATATTTACATTGTAACTATATATGTATTCCAAATTGGTTCACCTTTCAGCTCCTGGAGGATGTCTTCATTTCTTCGATGGTCTAAAAGTGTATATCCCATTGTCTGTCTTATAAAACGCATTTCAGCAGATGTTAATCGACTTCCATCTATTTTTCTAAGTGTACAGTAGGCCTACATGCTTCACTACCGTAAACTAAGACCTGTTTGTTGTTATTTAGTCATCTGTCCGAAGACAGATCTGAACCTCACAAATGATACCAAGAAGGCAGCACTTAGCTATGAAGCAACTAGACCAGAAGATAATGGGGTAGGGTGACTAGTTCCTTTCCCCCTCCATTGCATACATCGACAAGCAATTGTTCTTCCTCTGACACATATCGTCAAGTGAGATGTATTGCCTGATAATAGATGTACATATCAGCCAGAACCTCAATCAGAGGAAAACTAAGACTGGATCACCTAAAATTATTTTGTTGTTGTTGTTTAGTCAACTGTCCGAAGACAGGTCTGAACCTCACAAGTGATACCAAGAAGGCACCACTTATGAGACAACTAGGCCAGGAGATAATGGGGTAGGATGGCCAGTTCCTTCCCCCCCCTCTCCCCACTATTTTGTTATACCTACACAATATCGAAAAACAGGGTTGCCATCTATCTATCTACCTACCCGACTATATACAACGATTTTTCCTTAACTACTTCATGGATTTTGTTCAAATTCATTAACGAGACCAGCTCCTTATCTTTGAGCTACACCAATGGCCTCTTCCAATGCACACCGCTGTTAACATATAAGACTGATACTACAGTGACAGGACTGGACCAGTAATGAGAGTAGAATTTCCCGATTTATTTAAACGCTATTCATTCCTGATTTATCTAGAATTTGTTCATAAATATAGGCCAGTCACAGAGAGCTGGAAGAACAAGCAAGGTTTCATAAATCACTACTTCGATTATTAAACACACAATTGCTTTCTTTTTTCTTAATTCAGAAGTGGTACATGCAGTTTCCATTAATAGTGTTCGATATTTTACAACGAACAATGAAACTATTCAATCTCAATGAAAGAGTCGGAATTCAAACATGAAAGCACTGTTCTCGATGTAATAGTGAAGGAGCGACCTACAGGTTTTGAAAACCCTTTATAATGTGCTAGTCGATCAGACTATTGTGTTTTAGTAATTAACAATTAGTGCAGTTATCAAGAACCGAAAACAATGATCAATAAAGAGAAAAAATCACGAAAATGCTGGAGAACAATTTAAGAGTATACTGCTTTAAAGATTTTTAATGTGCTGCCTGATTATACTAGCATTCAAGCACAAAATTAAAATAACGGTTACTTGCTATACCATTTCAATCTCTAAATGAATGTTTTAATTCTATGTTTGATTTTAACCTTCTGTTGTTTTAATAGACGAAAGCTACTATATAATAATAATAATAATAATAATAATAATAATAATAATAATAATAATAATCATCATCATCATCATCTGTGGTCATACAGCCCTTTTAGTTTAGCCTTGACCTCCTTAAGAATTGCCGCCCAATCTTCCCTCTCTAGGGCTCTCCGTCTCCATCTCTTAATTCCTGCTTTAACTAGATCATCCTGAACATCATCCAACCATCGTAGTTTAGGTCTTCCTGCTCTTCTTTTACCACTTAGCGTGGCATCTAGTAATCTTTTAGGAATATTATTATTGTCCATTCTGATAATGTGGCCCAGCCACTCCAGCCGTCTAATTTTTATATCAGTGACAATACTTGAATCTTTGTATAGTTTTTGTAGTTCAGAATTGGTCCTAATTCTCCACTCTCCCTTATCATAAATAGGGCCATAAATGTTTCTTAAAATTTTCCTTTCCCACGTATTTAAGATGGTTATTGCTCGTTCAGGTAGAGCCCAGGTTTCGCTTCCAAAAGTCACCGTAGGTTTAATAATTGTTTTATAAATCCTCACCTTCATTTTTTTAGATATATCTGGTTCTTATAATTTTATCTAATGTTCTGAGGCGTCGATTGCCAATGGCTATTTCATCCTTGATCTCAGTTAATATGTTGTTATCCTCGGTGACTATCGAGCCGAGATATCGGAACCTTGACACTTTCTCAAAAGTAACCTCATTTAAGACAACAGTTTTTACAGTATTGTCTCTCGTGGTTATGTTATTCATATACTTTGTCTTTGTTCTGTTAATATTTAAATTTGAAGCATTTGTCCCATTATGTATCTGTTTGAGGACATCATCTAAGGATGACACATTCCGTGCAAATACAGCTACATCATCAGCAAAAGCAAAGTATTGAAACATTCTATTAAATATGGTTCCCTCTGGATTAATGACAAATCTTTCTAATAACTCGCTCTACACCAATATTAAATAAGAGTGTTGATAAGGAGTCACCCTGTCTAATTCCATTATGAGTTATGAACTTTTCTGATAATTTATTCTGTATTTTAACTTTATTTTGTGTATTCATTAAGGTCATCTTGGTTAAGGCAATTAACTTTCTAGGGATTCCAAATTCTGCCATTGCATCAAATATATAATTCCTATTTATTGTATCAAATGCTTGTTTAAAATCAATATACAACTGGTGTAACGGTAAGTTAAATTCATAAAATTTCTCTAAAATCATACGTAAGGAAAAAACCTGATCAGTCGTGGATCTTCCTTTACGAAAGCCACATTGGTAATCGCCAAGAGCTGATTCAGCGTATGGTTCAATATATTTAGATAAAAAATAATAATAATAATAATAATAATAATAATAATAATAATAATAATAATAATAATAACGGATAAATGTCCTTTCAGCCCTATTCCTTACTTTTTTATTACTTCCGCTCCATATATGCACTAGTGATGGTCGAATAGCTCACCTGGTACAGCAACTGGGTACGGACTGGAGGATCCTGGGGAGTGACGGATTATTTTCGTTGTCAAAAAACTTCCGGAACAACCCTGGGCTCGTCTCGGTTTCCTGTGAAATTGAATGCCGGATCTTTCACGGCGGTAAAAATGTCCGGAGCATAGTTGTGCTTTTAAAAGCAGAACTACGTCTTGGGGCTACACAGTAATGAAAGCCTTGAGTATTTGTAGATTGTTGTTGTTTAGTCAACTGTCCGAAGACAGGTCTGAACCTTACAAGTGATAGCAAAAAGCACCACTTATGACGGAACTAGGCCAGAAGATAATAGGATAGGGTGGTCAGTTCCTTTCGCCCTCCTTTGCATACATCGCCGATTAGCTACATATTACACTAATCAGACTTTAGATGATACAAACAATTGTTCTTAGAGGTACATATCAGCCAGAACCTCAATCAGAGTATATTTGTAGATTATAAACACATTATTTCGTTTCATTATTCTTAATGACAGTTTCCACTAGTAATGGTGGAATGAATTCTTGAACAACGAGTAATGGACGATGAAAGGAGAAGTATGAGATTTTAGCAGGTTATTTTACGACGCTGTATCAACATTTCAGGTTATTTAGCGTCTGAATGAAGTGAATAACGCCGGTGAAATGAGTCCGGGGTCCAGCACCGATAGTTACCCAGCCAGGTAAATTGTCCCGACCGGGATTCGAACCCGGGCCACCTGGTTTCGCAGCCAGACGCGCTAGCCGTTACTCCAAGGTGTGGACAGAAATATGAGATGTGGCGAGTTCATATCTACACACGATCTGCCGAGAGTGGTTGATTGGCGCTTCCGGGTGGGAGGTACTGGACCATGCTACCTACAGTCCCGATCTAGTACCGAGTAATGTCTATATCTTCGGACCGTTGAAGAAGCATCAAGGTGGTAAGCAATTCAAAACCGACAGGACCGTTCAGCAAAATGTTATGACGTGGCTTCTATATCATCACGATGTCTTGGTCTACCCTTGGAACAAGTGTTTGGACAAGCATGGTGACTACGTTGAAAAATAATGTGTACCAGTGCCATACTTCTGTGTATCAGTACATCTGCCTGTGAAATGAAGCTGGTAACAGAGAACTCTTATTACCTTACATTTTGAAGCACCCTCGTACCAAGAAAATTACTGTATTCTACACCATCATTCTTTTAATATTCCACGGTAGTCTATCGCCGGTTTACAACTAGCCCTGACTCATACCGCGGCGCCGTGCCGAAGTCGTTGAAAATGGCCATTTTCGCCGCGCCCCATCGCTCTTCACACATCTGATCCAATCGGTTTATACGAGTATATTCTCAAGAAGTGACATCTGATCTCTATACAACTGTAAATAATCATTAACGTATCTCTAACAATTTCCAAGCAATAAAGCTTCAAAATATTATACTTTTTGAGACATTCGGAACAGTGTGTCACCCTCACCACATTCGGGGAAGGACGTAGTTCTACGTGAAAGGGCAGGAGGAGCGTGATCATACCACCTAATTCTAACGTCTGTTTCTATGACCACCATGTGCCTTCATGACGTCCAGAGAGGATATTTTTACTGTGTTATTACTGCGTAATTAAGTAACGATATAACTACGTCATAAAATAAATCTGGCGTTAAATAATGCTATTGAAAGTGATTAGCAAAACAATAAAACAACCTCAGCGGGAGTCCAATAAAAACATGAGCAGGCATTACCACATGCTCGCTTTTTACGTCACTAACATTCTAATAATATTATTTTTCATTAAAATTCAGTCACATTTCTCAAACAACTGGAAA